>NW_004949130.1:828542-846714 GCF_000317375.1 Microtus ochrogaster
AAAGGGGACCCATGGGAATCCCCAAACAACACAGGCTGTTGCCAAGACTATAGGTTGCTCTCCATAAAATGATGTCAAGACCCTATTGCTGAAGACAATATCCACACAACTCATTTAACAGAGAAGTTGAGCTGGTACCTGCATAGAGCCTTTGCCGTTATATGCTAGTAGTGTCTTTGGTATAGGAATGTGCTCCGTAGGAGACCAAAGGAGAAATGTAAACACCAAAAACCAGCCACAAATACTTTGATCTACAATGGAGTCCTGCCTGGAAGATATGCTAGGGCAATCCCTGTGCTCCCAAGAGCTCTGCCCTTGGGGACACATCCTGTCACCAAAAGCAAAGCTTAGAAATCTTATTGAAAATATTTTTTTCACATAATATATTCTGATCATGGTTCCTCTCAATCCCTAGCTCCTCACCCCTACTCTCCACCTCCCCACCTTCCCAACTCCACACCTTTTTTTGCTCTCTCTCTCTTTAGAAAACAAACAGGTAAAACCAAAACCAAACAACAGCAAAAAAGCAGAACAAACCCAGCAACAACAACAAAAAAGAGGGAGAAAGCAAAAGCATGAGAAACACACACAACACACACACACAACACACACACACACACACATCATAAAAACAAAATTGCAAACTATTATATTAAAAAGAAAAGAACAGTAAGGTTAAAAAAAATGTGCCCAAACAAAGCAATATGTAACAAAAATCTCCCAAACTACCCTGGAGTTTGTTTTGTTGTGGCCATCTACTGCTGGGCATGGGGCCTGCCCTTAACTGTGATTTATGTATCCAGTGAGCCTCCACTGGAGACAACTAATTTCTCCTTTGCAAGTGTTGTCTATTGCAGATAGCTCCTTGGTTAGTGTCTTTGTTAGGGTTCCTATGGCTGTGAAGAGACACCACGACCATGACAATTCTTATAAAAAAAAACATTGAATTGTGGCGGCTTACAGTTCAGAGGTTCAGTCCATTATCATCATGGTGGGACATGGCAGCACCCAGGCCGACATGGCGTTGGAACTGAGAGTTCCCTTTGCAGGCAACAGGAAGTGAGCTGTCTCCACTGGGTGTGGCTTGAGCACTTATGAGCCCTCAAGACCCGCCTCCACAGTGACACACTTCCTCCAATAAGACCACACCCACTCCAACAAGGCCACACCTCCCATTAGTGCCACACCCTTTGGGGGCCATTTTCTTTCTAACCACCACAGTTAGGGACAGGATATCATGTCCACTTCTCCATTTCTGTTCCAGAACCCCACCTGGCTTGGACCTGTGCAGGCGCTGTGCATGCTGCCATGGTCTCTGTGTGGCAGTCCTGCCATATCCGGAGGACAGTGTTCCCTGGGTGCCTTCCCCCCTCACTGGCTCTTCCAATCTTTCCTCTTCCACCCTGTACCCTGAGGGAGTGGTTAGGTGAAGACACTCCACCTAGGACCTAGTGCTGCAAAGTCTTTCACTCTCTGTGTGCTGTGCAGTTGTGGGTCTCTGTGGTCTCATCAGCTGCAAGAAGTTTCCCTGGTGATGACTGAGGGAGACGCTAACTCGAGGGCACAGAAGAATGTCATCAGGAGTAATTTGACCGCCACGTTCATGTAGCAGTTCGATCGTATTTAGAAATCTTAATAAAGCTGAATCCAGTGGCCCCTGTGTTTTCCTTTTGTACGGTTCCCACAAACTGTGTAGCTGTCCCAACTTGGATTTTACCCCAAGTGACCCTGGGAGACCTGTTGAGAATAAGATCAGTATACTAAGGTCACCTCCTGCTGGCTGCTGGGGGTGAGAGTGAAGGTCAGAAGCCAGGGCCTGCTGCCATGATCGGGGCGGTGGAAGCAGGTGTCACTGGTGACAAAACATATGGCCTGCACTTGGGGCACTGTCCTTTGAGCCTGTGTGTCAGCCCCATCTGCCTCCTTCCTTTCCTGTTTCTGTCACCCTGTCACGTTTTCAATGGGATCTTCCTTCTCCCTAACTCACAGCCCTGGCTGGAGCATCTTGGGCATCTGTTTCCATACTGTCACTTCTGCCTCTGTCTTCGCCTTCATGTGTCCCCTCTCTCACCTGCTTGCAAAGTAGACAACCATCCGCTCATTTCAGGTATGGCGTGGTGTGTGGTGGCATCTATATTGTTTACCTCCATTTCTGATGGTGTGGGCTACACAGCAGAATCTTGCTCATAGCAGCGAGGGTCTGAGACCCACACCATGCTCCTGAATCTACACTCTTCCTTCCATGGCTTGCTGCATGCAGGCAGGGGGATGGCTGCCTAGCAAGGTCTGGGATCCTAGAGCTCACACCGCCACTGATCTTAGACAGGGAGGCTTAGACACACGTGACCTAGGCCATTCTCTGAGTAAGGCTGGTACGCTTCCCAGTAGACAGTCAAGCGAGAGGAGCCGGCCCTTTCAGGAGTGGCCTGCTCTTTAGGAAAGTCCGTGCGTTTTGCCTCCGTCTCCCCAACTGTCCGCTCTTCAGATTCAGGCTTTCAGGATACCTCTGAAGTTTTCACAAATACCCTGATATGTTTCACAAAAGAGAATCTTGAAAAACAGCTCTCCAATTCAAGTAAGAAATAAAAACAAGACTCTCCAACTCTTCAGGCATTTATTGATCGCTTTTACTCTCTCCTTGATTCCAACACCCTGTCTCTCCCTATAAGGGAACATCACTCAAACAAAAGCGTTAAGAAACTTAGATGGGCTGGATCTGTGGTTGTCGTGATAATTTGCGTCCTGGCTGAGGCCTTGTGTTCCAAGTCTTAGCCTGAATTACATATTTCCAGCAGCGTTACAAAGCCCTTAGAAAACAGGATTTATCATGGAAATGGTGACATGGCTTCACCCAGCCTGGAGTTCTTGGGGGCCGCAATAATATACTGCACAGAGAAATCAGATCATTAGTTGGTTATAAACAAAGGACAGAGGCAGTAAATTAGAAGAGGCATTTCGGCAGTTTCTTACGCATTTACGACAGCAAAATATGCAGCCCCGTTTTATTCTTTGAGATAGTATTTAAGCATTTCAGATCTAACGTTCGTTTTTCAGACATGGCCGCGCCATGCATTTTGAAGCCTTGGCCATTCTCGATCTTCTGTAGTTTTATCCGTGGTATTTTCTTCCTTCTCTGTTGCTCATTAGAAAAATGTTAAAAATCCATTTTGGTCTGATTAATAATAAAGCTGATCACATGTAACCTAATTTTCATTCAGGGCTGCCCCTGTCTGTGGAGTCATATACAAAGTGACCTTTGAATCGCCAGTGGACTCATAAAGTACAATAAGCACCATTGTCCTGTCAAAAATTGAAGATGTTTTACATCATTACAAAATTTAATGTTCCATCTTTTCAAATGCACTCCTTTTCAAAGGCCACATTCCAATTGAAGCTCATTAAAATCAGACTCAAGTTTCCTGTGGTGGGGATGAAGAGAGTTTCGCAGGCTAGGGGAGGAAAATGAATCAGTCTTTTAAAACAGATATGGTTACATATGAGTTTTGAAAGGTACGGGGACGGGAGAGCCTCCACTAGCGGCCACAGTGAGGCTTTTGTACTGATAAAACCAATCACTGCCTCCCGGATCCTTTCCCCTCCCCCAGGCACACATACCCTGGATCCTATTTGTTTCTGAATGAATCAGTTTTCTAAATAAAATTGTTGTTTTAAAGTTCAGGGATGGAACCCGAAGAGGTTTCTTTTTTTTTTCTTTTTTTTTTTTTTGGTGGATGAGTTGGTAGGGGATAAAAGAAGCTGTAAAACCAGCCCAGCAATTTCATATATTTTAAAAAATATAATATATCTATGTTCCTCTGAGCTAGAGATGTGATATTTCCAAAAGTCACTGTAGGACTCTGGGGGGAGTGGAAGAGTGGCATGGGAAGGCTGGCCACTTAAATGCTGCATTGCTCCCAGAAGCAGAGAGAACATTGTCGCTAAGACCTGTCTCAGTGGCCGAGTGGGGACCAGGGAAGATCCCCACTCAGGGCTCCCATCTCAAACTCTTTCTCTGAGTTTTTTGGTTTCTTGGCCAAAGATGTAATCAGGTTATAGGTTTCGCTGGTTCATCCACCTGACATGAAGGGACTAGATTAACAGCGTCCTCCTCACTCTGTTCCCTGTGAGTGTAAAAGGCCCAGAACACAAAGGCACACCCCTCACGCTTAGATAGATGAACATTTTCAAGGAACAGCTAGCTAGGTGGGACACACCTGTAACCTGCACTCACAGGGAAGAAAAGGTCTATGAGTTCAAGGTCAACCTAGGCAGCATAACTAAGTCCTTTCCTAAAATAAATAAATACATAAGGATAAAATCAATGCTGGAGAGATGGTTTAGCACTGGCTGCTCTTGTGGAGGACCTGGTTCAGTTGTGAGCACCCACATTGGGCAGCCCACAGCCATCTGTAACTCCAGTTCCACTGACCCCCCCCACGCCCTCTTCTGGCCTCTCTGGGCACTGCATGCCGGTGCTTCACATACAGACAAGCAGGCACACACATACAAATATAAAATAAAACCAGAAGGAATGTCAAGGTCTGGAAATTGCCTACTTCCAAGCTTAGGAATCAATAACTCGTGACCTGACACTTCACATTAGGGAATAAACTTTATTATATTAATTATAATGTATTAATAAAAATGAAGTTTTGCCATTTTTTTCATGAGCTACAGAGAAGGAAGAAAATACCAGAAATAAAACTACAGCACACCAAGAATGGCAAAGGCTTCAAACTGCACCACGACCACATCTGAAGATGTGTGCTTGATCTGAAATACTATCAAGGGAAGAAATGCGAGTTCCACCTGCCAGACAAGTGTATCATTCACTCGACTCGGGCACTCTGTCAGGAGCGGGCTGCCTGGGTCTGGCTGGCTCATCTGTGCCAAGCTCCAGCGGTATTGAGAACTGAGTAGAAGTGACATTGCTGCCCAGTTGTGCCTTTTGTAGCTGTGTGACCTGGTGTAGGTCACCTATCTCTGCTGGGCATCAGAACCTTCCGAGGACGATGGTGCAGGTGCTCCCTGACTTCTGCTAAAATTGCATCCCAGTAAACCCATAGTATGTTAAAAATGTCATGGAGCGTGGGGTGTGGTGCCACAGACTTGTAACATGCCTGCTATTTGGGAGGCCAAGGTAAGAGGGCAGTAAGCTTAAGGGCTGTCTAGGTAACTTAGTAAGACCCTAACTTCAAATAAGACAAAAAAATAACCCTGCTTGCATAGCTCAGGAGTAGAGAATGCTTTGCACACCTCTAAATCCATTTTAGGGAATGGGAGTGTGGCTGGGTAGTGGAGTGCCTACCTAGAATCCCCGAGTAAGGGGCTCAGGTGTGATTCAATGGTAGAGTCCCTGCCTAGAATCCCCCAGTGAGGGCCTGTGGCTGTGGCTCAGTGATAGGGTGCTTGCCTGGAATGAATAAGCCCCTGGGTTCAATCTGTGGTACCAGAGAAAAAGAAAGATGACTATTATTGAAATACATTTCATAAATATAGCCTACTGTGGTATTCATCTTCCTCACCACTGTGGCAAACACTGATATAGCAACTTACACGGAAAAGAAGGTGTATTTGGGTTCATGAGTTCAGACGCTCACTCCACTTTGGAGGATAGGGCATGGCAGAGCTGAACAGTTCACATCATGGCAACCAGGAACTCCATCCTCTGTTCCATCCATCGTTCTTCTATTGTCTGTGCCTCTGGCCCATTGGGTGGCGCTGCCCACATTCAGGGTGAGTCTCCCCCTCTCAGGCGATCCTCTTCGGAGGACACATCTTCACAGGCGTATCCTGAGGTGTGCCTCAACCACTTAGCTCATTCCAAACACTGTGAAGCTGACAGGGAAGATCAACAGTAATCATACCTCAAAGTGTGCCCAAAGTGCTGACATTAGACTACAGCTGGGCCTGAGCTGTGAATGCCAAGCCTGTGTTACCACAGAGGCCTAGACAGTTGTGGTGGTGTGTTGAGTGTCATGGCAACACAGCACACTGCTGGGATTTGTTGCTTCCTCTTCATGACTGCATGACTGGTCAGAAACTAAGGTCTTTCATCTCAAGACAGTGTCACAAGCAGAGTGCTAGCCATACACACACATGATCAAAATTCATAGTGGAAGATTCAACTGCTAGAGCTCTTGCTTATGTATGATTATAGATTTCAGAAATGTTATATTGAACCATCATACATCATGGGACATCTGAAGTATGGACTTGGCATGACTGTATAAGATTATGTATATTAAGGGTTTAGCCCCCTATCTGGGACATATTTCTCTACCTTTTGATGTGAGTTCTGCCTGTGGTTGAAGTGATATTACTTGTAACTAATCCAGAAAACCAACAGCTAATTTACCTCCTTAGTGAATATTAGCTTGGCTAGAGAGCTAAAGCAGTGGTTAGCCCCTCATCCAGTAACCAGCATTTAGCATAGGGTGGTTATAATAGAGATGTAGCAGTTAGCTACTACTGTGTAACAAGTATCCCCAAACTAAGTGGTTAAAATAACAGAAATTTATTCCCATCCTCCAAAACACATGGGTCAGTGGGTGAGTGTGCAGATCCAAGCAGGGCTCAGCTGACTTTAATTGGATTTGTTCATGCCTCTGTTGGTAACTAGAAGGTCAATGGAACTGGTTGGCCTAGGGCAGCTGTGACTGGGGATGAATAGTCCTGTACCACGTGGCCCCTCATCCTCCAGAATGTTATCCTGCAATAGTTCTCATCTCAGAAGCTCCTTCAAGAGAATCACTAAGAATGCCTGAGCTCCATTGTGCTTGTATTGTTAACTACTCTTCTATTGGCCAAAATCGCACAGCCACCCCTGGGTCCGGTGAGAGAAGGGACTAATAAAGGGCATGTGTGGAGAGAGGCATGGAGCTTAGAGTCGCCTGCATAGTGAGCATCACTCTCCACATCCCCAAAGCTGTAGTCATGGCTGAGGAGATGGCTCAGCAGGCAGGAGTACTCGCTGTGTAAGGATGAAATCAAATCACCAGCACCCACGTTTATATTCATGCTTCAGTTCCTACAGGTAGTCAATGATGACCTGGGTTCTCTTAGTAGTGTTTTCTTTGACTGACCTTGGGGAAGCCTCTGTTTCTCCCAGGGGCCATGACAAGGTGGCCGTAGGTTATCCCAGGGGCCCCAACAACATTGACCACGCAGGAACTACTGGAAGGAGATTCATTTCAAAGAGAATTGTTAAGGCAGAGGGAAGTGTCGAGGGAGGGGGTATCAACACAAGTTGGCACAACAGTGGGTGCTGGTGTGGGGAAAATGGGATTCAGTGGATCCTGAAGACTCCAAAAGTGATCCGAGGGTGGACTGCAGTGGTGGGGAGGCTCGAGATAAGAGGAGTGAACACACTGCTCTGCACAGTGGTTTCCTCTGAGATGCAATGGAGCCTGGGTGTAGTGTGTACCTGCATGCTTCATGTCCTGCTACAGCTCATCCCACATCCCAAGGAACAGGCTGTACACGGAGCTCACAGGAATGGGGCTGGGAGCAAGTCTGTTCCCCAGGCACAGTGCATGTGAGATGCAGCCCACACATGTCCGCAAGAGGTTCCCAACAGGTAAAGGAACTCTAGTCTGCCACTCCATCAGGGGTCCAGCCAGACAACACCATTTAGCTCCTGCGTTATTTACACTCAGTCCCTCCCCTATGAGGGATCCGTGGTAAGAAAGCTGCCAGCGAAGGTGCTGTGTGATCGGGCTGGGTGTGATGAAAATGTGTCTCCTGCTATCTCCTGCCAGTGGGATTGTTTTTTCCTGTAGTGTTAACTTTACCGGTGATGAAATAAAAGTGTGTTAATGTCTCTGCATGTGGATATCCATCTATGCAAAGTGAAGTTCCAGGAAAGCCTTGCAGCTTGTCGTGGGCCAGCCCGTGCCCCGCTTTCTTTTCCTGTTTTATGAAACCATTTCCGGTCCACACAGGTCCATGTTCTGAGTGCTCACACCCTTCAGCATTCACCTTGTAGATACTTGTATCTGGGGGATGGTGTTATTCTTTACTGCCCGAGGCCGTCTTTTCATTCAGATCAAAATTACCTATTGCAGCTTGGATAGGATATATCCTCCCACAAAGGCGCATGAACTGATCGTTTGGTGCCCAGCTGGTGGATGCAGTCCTTGGGAGGTGAATGGATCAGGGAGGCTCCTACTTCCTCAAAGGATTAAGCCATTGATGGAGCAATAATCTGATGGCCTTACTGCAAAGCAGTAGGAACCAGGAGACAGAGGGCAAGAGCTTGACAAGATTGCCTATTGGTGGCAACTCGAGAGCACTAATTTGGGCCCCGACAGTCAGTAGATCCTAAGAATATTAATTGGGAATTTGGAAGAAGCCTCCTTGTTCACAAGAACTATTTAGCCCAGGGTGGAATGGGTGTTACCAAGCCTTCCATGAATCTAGAATCAACATATTACCCCCCCCCCCAAGCTAACCACAGCCTCTCTGTCATAAGCAGTCCACTTTCATTGCTAACTATGTTACGCTCTTCTCATCTGCACTGGGTCCCGTCTCCCGTGAGATGCAGACTACTCTAGACTCAGTTCCTGTGCTCCTCCCCCCCCCCCCCCGCGGCCAGGCGTCTTCCAACACCTATGTGGAGCCTCACATCCCCCAGTGAGCCTTTTATGATGAATCTAGGTAAACTGAACTTCCTCCCTATAGATGACTTACAAAGGTTCTCTGATCTGCAGGACACTGCTCGACAGCACAAACGTCAACGTTAGCATTTGCAGCCATATAGAGTGTGGGAAGTGCTTGGGCTGTGGTCACCATTTATTCAAGAAGTAGGCACTGTGCTCCCTCATAGTAATCAGCAGGACAAGATCCCGCACCCTCAACATGCTTGTGTCTTTGTGGGTCTTGAATTTAGTTAGCTTTGAGTCCAGCATTCCTGGACACATCTTGTAATAATAGCAACATGCCTTGGGGCGATTGTTAAAATCTTTTCAAGGCTGAGTTAAATGCTACCTAACAGGGTTGTTCCGAGGGAGAAACAAGACTCAAATGCACTGACCCAGCATTGTGCTTAAGTTCAGTCAACTTGACCATGCCCTACTTGGCTCGATTCTGTCCCTGGGTGCAAAAGATTCTGTCAGGTAGGGAGGCTGCTTGTCTACAGAGATGGGAAGGGAAATTGGGCCCTCTACAGCTGGGATTTGGTAGGGCATGGGAGGAGAGGACCTCTCACCTCACATCCTGTAGCGTACTCGTGGTCACACAGGACTTTCCAAGCTCCTGACTCGGACGTTTCAGGACTGAAACTGAAATTCAGAACCAACTGCACAGACATGGCTGAGAAAAATAACTGGGAAAAAAACCTCCTTCCCCACACACCTTTGAGAGACTACAGCTAGCTCAAGGTGTGACTCAATGCTAACAGTGCTTATTCTGCAGGCAGGAGGACCCGGGTTCAATGCCCAGCATCACAAAAAAACAAACCCAAATAGACAGCAAACCACTTTTGATTATCAATCCAAGAAACCACCCAGTTCCCATGCTTTCTCTTCCTGTCACTTGGCACCATTTCCAGGACTAAGTATCACCTGTAGAAAAGCTCTCCTGGCCAGCCACCTTCTAGAGGACAGTCATAAACTGGTGAGTTATTTGCAGTCCCCCAAGAAACAACTGTGCCTTCTGGAAATCAATTCTATTTGAACACAGCTGGCCTGCTTTTCTCCTCCCTGTAAAATACTGTGTGGATGAAGAGGACCCTGGGTGTCTCCTCGGCATTTCATATGCAGTATTATAGTCCAAGGGACATTTGTCAACATTATATAATAATCTATGATCAAAACACTAAAACCTGTCAACTCCCAGAGTCACCTGCACTCTAACTTTACAACTGAAACTCATTTAAAAGTAAATGAAAGTCACACGGATGAGATTCAATTAAAATTAATTTAAGGTATGGAAAAAAATGATTCACCGTGATATAAATCTGCACACTGTTATTGCCTACTGTATCTTATCCTATGTGGGACTCTCCCACAACAACAGGGCAGGCTTGCAGCTAGCGAAGGGCACACCGTGTGCAAACCACGGGTGCCGGGCCACGTGTGTCTTGGGAAAGGTTTTGTGGAGCGGGTAATCAAATTTAGGTCTTGTTTTGTAGGCAAGAGTTCTACCATTGACCCACACTCATAGGCCTTGACTTTGTGAGGTAGGGTCTCACATAAGGCCTCGAACTCCTGACTCGTCTTCCTCTGTCTCTTGTATGCTAAGATTGCAGGTGCTTGCTTCTACACCCAGGTTTGAGAAAAGAGCGGAAGGGGCAGAGGGTATGTTTTTGCTTTTAGTCTTTGCCCCCTTGCTAATCCTGAAGCATCCATCCAGTTCTATCAGCCCTAGTTTTCTGGACAGAGGCATAACAGAAATCCAATTTAAAATCTTTCTTTCTTTTTTTTTTTCTTTCCAACTTTTGAGTATGCATGCAATTTCTCCTGATAGCAGGATCTCAGCAGAGAAATTAACTTCAATAATCTATGGATTACAAGACGTATCGAGCCTTCAAAGCAACCCAGTGTTAGATCTATTCTCAGAAGAGTTTAAATGACATTAATAGTTAACAAGTGATGGGATGCATTTTCCCAGCGCAGTCAGGATCTGTGGGTGCCTCCTACCCACCCACCCCACCCCCATTCTCCAGGCCTTTCAGTTATGACAAGTGGCTTCTTCTCCACTCCCTGTGTGGCTCCTCTGGCGCTCACCTCCAGGGATTCCTGGCCTCAGTTTCCAGGCTCAGTAGCCATAGCAGGCACAAGGTGATAAGAAAGGACTTCTTCACTGTCCTGGGAAGCATCTCCCACATCCTGTTACTCACACCCTTGATTGTTGATTGTGCTATTGGTTTTCAACTTGGTACCCTTTAGGTTGTATCCCCTGAAAGAATTACTAAGCTCATGTCTGCAGGGATCAAATTGTATAGGATAGCTCCCGCTCAGCTCTCTTCACCAGCTTGTTCCCCAAGAACCTTGCAGCCTGAAGCCGCACCAGGCCTGAGGATCATGAGGTTAAGTTTGAAGCTGGTTCTCTAATTGTAACTTAGCACCCTAGGTGGGTGCCTGCGTGGCCTCCCCACAGGCGGCTCGTCTACTCGTGGTACCCAGCTTCTTCCTGTGGGAGTCCCAGCTCACTCCCCTAGGCCCCAGCTGCAAAGTGCATTCAATCTTCATCCAATTGCAACACGTGGCTTCCCTGGGAGCTCCCTCCAGCAGCAGCTGTGCCTTGAATCACAGTTGCACCTGCTGGGTTGGAGGTCAAATTGCTTAGCCTGCTATCTTTACTGGCTCATGTGGTACAGCGGTTGGGGGCCGTTCAGGCGGAGAGCAAGCCCTTAAGCAGAACAAGCAGGGAGTTCTGGTTCCCGCACCCGGGCACCACTCACTGTGCAGTGACATGCCAGATGCAGCCTCTAGGCAGGGTTCTCTTCAGTGTGTCATCACGACCGCCTGGAAGAAGCCGGTGTCCTGGTCTCGGTGATCTTCCACAGGATCGAGGTGTCATTTGTATAGCTTTGGGTACCCATTTGAGTTAAAGATCCATACAGGGGTTCAGCCCAAGGAGGCAGCAAGAGTATATGAGGTCTGGGGTCACAGGAGAGAGAGCAGCTTTCCAGTGGGGGCACAGGCTACTCACTGCCACTGGAAGCCACTATCTGTCTTGGGAAATACAGCTCTCTCTCTCCATTCTTTTCTCTCCTCCTCTTCTTTTTTTTTTCTGATTAAAACACCAAAGAAAACAGCAGCCCAGCGCCTCTCTGTCTTAACACCTCTCCACCGTCTGCTAATCACAATTTTTAACCTAGAGGGAGAAGGTCTTAGGCCTGGAGCCTTTTCAGGCGCTTGACTCCAGCTGGAATTTAATAACACTTTTCTGTTTCATTGTTTCGTTGCTGTGACTGTTTTCTAATTATGTCAAGTAGCACTGGGTTTCCACTTATGGTTCTGATATAAAGCTTTCTTTCAGAATAAATTTCGTAAAAAGTAATAAGGGCGCGCGTGTTTCTAAGGGGGAGGAAATAGCGGCGCCAGTGATGGTGAGAACATGGCCAGGTCAGGCACGGCCCAGGGCCGCAATCCTGAGCTTCTCAGGGCTGAGGCAGGAGGATCACACATTCCAGGTCTGACTGGACTGCAGAGTACATTCAAGGCCAGCTTGTGCGTTAGTGAGAACTTGCCTCAGAAAAGAAAGCGCGGTGCGGGGGACGGTGATGGGGTCATAGTTTAGTGAGACAGCGCTTTTCTAGAATCAGCGAGATGCTGAGAACACAGCTCAAATGTAGAGCAACACCTGCCTACATGTGTGCAGCCCCGAGTTTCATTCACAGTACAGGCAAAGGAAAGGAGGAAGGGAGGGAAGAACGGAGGGAAGGAGGGAGGGAGGGAGGGAGGGAGGGAGGGAGGGACAGTTGATTTCCAGAGTCACAGGAACATCATGAAGGAAGCAGAATAGCTTACTAGCATAATTTGAAAATTCTGCGGTAGAAGGTTTAGCCAAAGCTAGCCTTTTTGGGAGTTTTCTGAGGGCAGATGTTGTGGTGGAATGGGGGAGTATCTGTGAATATGTCCAAAAATCTCTGAGACCTGAGAACTGGGTCCAGAGGTAAGGAAAGGGCACTACATTGAGATTCAGCTTGAGAGACTCAAGACAGTCTCCTCTTCTGTCCACCAGACCTGGGCAGCCTTGATGTGAACACTTCCCAGGCTCCTTTATCTGGCATACCTGGGCCTCCGTGCCCTCCATAGATAGCAGAATACTCCCATTTCCTCATTCCGACTGTTGTGTGGTCAAAGGACGCACATGGTGGCCTCATTGCCAAGGTTGTTCCCCCTGAGGGCCCTGGATATGGGAGGCAAAGGAGAGAGTGGGAATATGCCATGTCTTGGTTTTCTTGGCCCTTGGAGCCTGGGCCTGACATCGCGGCTTCGGGAGGATCTGAGGATTTTTCTCTGCTTTGGTACTGTCTTGAGAAACAGAATCCCATGGAGGATTTTAACCCCTCTGCCCAGGCATGCATCATTAGCTTGTGTTGTGCTCTCCTGTGCATTGGCATAGATGGGTGGAGATGTAGGTCCTTTTCCTGAACAGCTCAGCCTCTGGAGGGCTTGAGACAGGGGTCTCACAGTCTCGTCTGTAAACTGATCAGTGTCGCCGGATAACCCTTTTCCTGGGCTACTCTCCAAGCTGCAGAGCGAGAACTTAGGTCCGTCAGAGAACCTTAATTCTCCAATTTGTCTTCCCACTTCCCCTTCCTTACCCATATTCCCTTCCCTTCCTTTTCTTTTCCTCCCCAGACAGGGCTTAGATTTGTATCCCAGCAGGCTGGGCTCAAGCCCTCTACCCTGCAGCATCCCCCCACTCCAGGGCCTGCACGCAGATACTCCTGGTGTTTGTAAGAAACCATTTTCTATTGCTGACTTATCAAGAGCATTTCTTTGACATGCAACTGAGGGGAGACTAACCATTGAGAAGAGTGACTGCTAAAAACTGGTTTTATTTGGAAAGCAGGGAAAAACCAAGGGTTTCAGGTGTGTCCTGAGTTATCCAGTTCCTGGTGTGCATGGATAAGGAGTGCTTCCCAGATAGATGGGTCTCTGACAGCTGGATGAAAAGATTCCGAAGAGCCTGACAGAGGCAAAGACAAACGGCATTTGCTCATTGGTGGAGAAGAATTTAGATCCAAAGCAACCGAGGCCCTTCCTAGCGGCAGAGGCTCCCATTGCTGACATGCCCTCGCTGCCTGCCCTCGTGAAGAATGCTGCTACTGTCTTTCTCCCATGTCCTCTCTCAACTACCTGCTCTACTGTGCCTCACTGATGCGTGCGTCTGGATCACAGACGCCTTGGACAGGCATTTGAGCAGAGAAAATAGTCTACAGAGGGCTTTTGATCACAAACAGTCATTTTATTGCAACACACAAGAAACACCTCCCTCAGAGCAGGGCTCCACCCTTGAGAGGATCTTTTCCAAGGTAATAAAGTGGCCTTGGAAAACTTTCTTGGAAAACTTTCCAGAGCTTAGGGCTCACTCACTGAGCAGCTACGGATGCATCGCCCCAGCACCTCAGAAATCATTTGAATATTTATAAATTTAAGTATTTATTTTCATATTAAAATTAAAGCTCTATTGTCTTGCAACTAACCTGCCTTGTTCTGCCACTCCAAAACAAAACCTTCTCCAGTGTGATAACCTTTATTTATAGATGGCAATAAGCATATTTAGAAATATTATTATTCATGACCCTTGCACTAAATATCATAATCAGAATACAGATGTGCAGGGTAATTGCCATGCACAAGTCACTATGCATCAAATTCTTGCAAAGCAAAAATAGCATCCCTTTTGGGATAAATTATCCATTGGTGGTGCATAAAGGTATCAGGGCGGCACCAAGGATTTCTAACAGTGGAACACAGAGAGGCTGTTTAAATCAAGGGATACCCGGTATCCGGGACATTTTCCATTCATCTACTTCCTGCATATTTAAACAGTTTCTTTGCCGGACCCACTTTTAGGACGTGGCATGGAAATAGGGTGAGTAGGGGGGCAGCTGTATATCAAGCGTGTGTAGCTGGGTCAAGGCTTCTGTGCTGGTTTATTGTCATTGTCGACTTGTGCACCCTAAAGTCACCTGAGAGGAGGCCATGTCTGTGAGAGATTGTCCTTTTAGTTGGTGACCCCTGTGGGGACGGTCCAGCACACTATGGGTGACACCATCTGTCATTAGGTGAGTCTGGGCTGTATGAGAGAGATAGCTGAGGGCTTGGAAAGATGGCGCAGCCACTAACAGCACTGACTGACCATGCAGAGGACACAGATTTGGTTCCCAGCACCTCCATGGCAGGTCACAACTCTCTGTAATTCCAGTTCCAGATTATTTGATTCCCTCATCTGGTCTCTTTGGGCATGTACCTGGTGTGTGTGTGTGTGTGTGTGTATTATATATGTAGCAAAATACTTGTATGCATAAAATAAAACAATAGATAAATATTAAGAAATAATAAAGCCTATACAAACAAGCCAAGGGGCAAGCTACTCAGCAGCTTCCTGGTTTCTGCTTCATCTCCTGTCTGGACTTCCCTCAGTGACGGACTGTGACCTGGAAGTGTAAAGCTGAAATAAACCCTTGCCTCCTTCAAGCTGCTTTCAGTCACAGCGCTTGTCACTGCAACAGGAAACAGACTAAGACGGTTTCCTGTGACCCCAGCCCCGTCTTCGAATATCTTTTTACCTCAACAGAGGAAGGACGCTGATTTCCAGATAAGCACCATGCTCAGGCTTGGTTCACTAATTGACTGAACAAGACGCGGTCACACTTTACAGTCCCCTCCGTAATGGATTTTCATGTTTGTGAATCCTAACTGGCTGTGGAAATAGAAAGCAAATGTCTCATAATCACAAATACCTTTTGGTTCTTTCTTTTTTTTTCTAAACTCAAAGATTAAATCAACTTTTACCCCCCATTTACCACCAAGTTCATGGTTATAGAAGGATGATAAATGATCGGACGATGGACATATCCACCGTGTTACCGTTTGCTGAATTCGTACAAGTGATTGCTGGATATAACACATTTCTCAGTTAGGTGTTACATGAATAATTGGTATATTAAAGAAAGTGTGAAATAAACAGGTATAAAGCCTGCAGCACGTTTATTATTTGCTGAGGGTTTCCATGCTCGTGCCATTTAGAAGCCATCGTCAAGTTCAACCTCCTTTCCGTGTTGCTGGAACAGAACCCCTCATTAAACCTGTTGTAAAAGATCCTTTTGTGCAAATACTCTGGGTGTTCGTAACAGCAACCGTTGGCTCAGGGATGAGACACTGCTTCAAAACCACAAGACCTCAAGCGGGTACAAGGCACTGCATCTCTGGTGAGAGGCCATGGTGCTCATCACAGCTCTACTGGGGGCAGGAGCTGACCAGTGTGTTCTTCCCCCTCATCCTGCAGCTCTCCCCTCCTCTATGCTGCATCCTCCTGCTTCATATCAGGTCCTCTCCCCGATCTTCTCCCAGCTCTCAATGACCTTTGGTCAGTCTCTTTGGTCTTGAGAGCCAAGGTCTTCTCATCTGCTTGGTCCTCTGATGATTTGGAAGGAATGGCATAATTAGATAGATTGAAGCTTCCGGAGTTCAAACAACCCAGACTCTAGGAAGGAAGAGAAGAGGAAGGCAGGGGATTTAGAAAGAGGTGGAGGAGGAGAGAGAGGAAGAGGAGGCAAGGACAGAAAGAAGAGGCAGAAGAAGTGGCTGGACTTAATGGGATCATCAAGTATCCTTGGAGAAATACCAGTCAGTTTTATCCCTGTCCCCTCCACTCAGTGTTAAATGACTTTCTATTGCTAAAACCAAATGTTTCCAAACAGTCAGACAGAATGAAGCAGTAGTACTAAGGTAAGGCAAATGTTGTAGAAAGCATCAAATATACAAGTTGTCTTAATGGTGCTACACTGTTCTGTTTCCTGGGAAGGGCAGTCACTATGTGCCATTATGCCTATGCTAGACAGTTGCTGCGCCCACACCTTACCGTCCCCATGCTACCAGCATCTGTGATGTCTGACCAGCAGCCAGGTGCTCTGCACTGGGGACAGCTGCAAAAAGTGGGGCCTTTATCTGCTGATCTCAGAGGCTGCCTGCAGGATGATGGCTGGAGATAGGAATATGAGATATGAGCCTTCTCAGGCTCACCCCTGCCTGCCCCCTTCCTTCTTCCCTTCCTCCCTCACTGGCTGCTGTCTTTTTTCTTTTTTTTGCATAACCAGTAGCAAATTGCTGGACTCTCCGCATGACATTGACTATGACGGATTAAATGGCTGATTTGACCAGATCATTAGACCTCTGTCCCCAGGATGCCAGTGGAGCCTGCTGGAGAGAGAGGGGTACACTCAGGGCTTTCTGGCTTGGTGATCCTGCTTCCCTTGAAGGAGACATTGAGCTAGCCTGGCCTTCTCCCCCTTCTCCACTTTTTAAAATCCTGATTCCCCCCAAAAGAGACATCAAACCTCAGATTTCATATTCAGCTCAGTGAAACCAAAGCCAGGCTTGGAGCTGGCATGCCTCAGAGGAGCAGAGGAGGAGGTCTGGGGATAGGATTGAGACATGGAACTGCAAGCATTCCCTAACTGCTTCCAGGAATCCTCTTACCTTGACACCCCACGTTGCACCCCAGAAATGGCTTACACATATGTGCAGCATTACTGGTGGCCTGTTGATCCTCCAGGATGAGGCTATACCCCACAAAATGCTTTCTGCTTGGTTAGAGCATCCCAGGGCACAGCCTTCATGTAGTTCCCAGAGGGTGGTAGTCGGGAAACCAGAGCCCCTAGACTCCATGGCAAAGGACCAGTCCATCAGGAGAGTTTGGTCCATCTGGCTTCTGTGCTTGCTCCTCTGTGAATTAACCTCTGACCTCAGTTTCTTCATGGGTAGAGGAGGGACTGGGCTCGGCTGCATCACCCTCCACCCCTGGGGGGTTGGGGATAGTGGTGGCATTCTGTATTCTAAGATGCACTGTTCTTATTTGTTCCTCCTAGGTCAGGTACCCTCTGCAGTTTCTCAGTGGTTTTCTAGATGGTTCTTTCAGAAGTCTCAGTCTGCAGGGCATCGTTGGCTTACCGGATGCTGGTGGGGCATATTCAGGGTCCTACACCCTCTCTTCATTGTCCTCCCCACATCCCTGTCTCCAAATTTCTTGGGGGAGTACAGCCATCTCTTCACAGTGAGCACGATCCTCTGAATGAGGTGTGGTCAGTAAAGAGCAGTCACCTGAGGCTCAGGAGATGGAGAAAAACAAAATGAGACCCCATTAAAAGGGACAGTGGGATGAAGAGAAAAAGGGGCCATTTCCACAGGATGCCCACCCCATCCCATTCCCTGCTCCAGGGCTCAGAGCATCCCAGAGGGCTTTGTGCCCTTCTGTGACCATGAGCTATTTCCTCTCAGGACCAAAGCAGAGATCATCTGCGGGACACACTGCTCCTCCTTCTTACAGACCTAATGCTGCGGAGCTATTTTAGGCAACCATTTAAATAAAAGCCTATTTGACTAAGAAGCACAATATATTCCAAAGAATGACGGCAAAAGGGCAGAGCCTGGAAAGGAAAAGGAGAGAGAGAGAGAGAGAGAGAGAGAGAGAGAGAGAGAGAGAGAGAGAG
>NW_004949130.1:846829-854555 GCF_000317375.1 Microtus ochrogaster
AAGAAAATGCAAGCTATTCATTTTTCCTTTGTACTTTGTAATAAAAGAAACTCTCTGGCTGCTTCAAGTGACACATTAAAAGATGTATGTATCGTGGCTTTTAAAAACACAATTAGATAACACCTTGTCAAATACTTATATTCTTTGTTGACAGCCTGGAGCGCAGTCACAATCGCGGCACAGCCATGGGGGCAGGTGTCTCCCTGTGACACGCTGGCAGCCGAGTCAGCCATTTCTCAGAAATGCTAGTGTTTACCACTTTAATCATCAATCCGCATCTAGTCACAACAATAAGTCAGAAGGAGCATTAAATTATACTTGTTCAGCCCTGATGAGTTTGAACTGTTTTGCTGAAATTAACTGAAGTAATTATCTATTTTTCTAAAGCTGCAAAAAGAAAAAAAAAGTAGCAGTGTTCTGAGGGAGGAAAAGAGGCTTCACAAAGTGGTAGGCCACACAATATTTAAGGAAACTTGCTTTTTTTTTTCCCTTTTTCTTTTTGGGTCTGGTGGCCACATAGGTTATACGAGGCTGCGAGATGAAGCAGCTGCCATATGCTATGGTGTTTCTTAGCTGGGAACAACAAAAAACAAAACAAAAAATCCTTTGTAGAAGAAGCCTGTGAGTGAGTGGTCTTCTCTCCATCCACTTGGCTTGGCCTTCTGGGAAACCCCATTGCATTCTGGGGCCATTTCTGCTTGCAATTCAGAAGGTGACCATTCAAGAGCTTAACTCTCTAGAGCTGGGTGGAACTTTTCTTTGGTGTCTTTCCTTTCCTTCTGAATTCTTAGTGTGTGTGTGCGCGCATGTGTGTGTAAGTACTTGAAGGCTAAAAGAGAGCATCAGATCCTACATTTAGGCTTGGGTGCTGTCAACTGAACTAGGGGTCTCTAGAAGATCAGCAAGCACTCTTAACTGCAGAGCCATCTTTGCAATCCCTCTGTGGTTTATAGTAATCTCTATGTAGACCAGGCTGGCCTCAAACTCACATAAACCCCCCTCCCTGCCTCTGCCTCCTGAGTCCTGGGGTTAAAGGCGTGCACTACCACACCTGGCCTCTCTATGATTTCTTAATATGTTAAATTTGCTTAGCTGATCAGCCTGGGTATTTAGTTATGGCAGTCCCCCATTCCTGGACCAGTAGGGGACGCACATTAGCCACCAAAGTGTTACAGCTGCGTCTCAGAGTTCAAGGTTCATGGCCCCACTGACCTCTTTGCTATAGTCTGAGCAGAAGCCCAATTTGCTGCCCTTTTTAGGTCCTCTCTTTCCATGCTGACATCATCACACAGGACTTTGTCAGTTGCTATGATGGGGTTCTGCAGGCTTTGAAAACATACAGATGACATAGGCACAAGTGTCCCATCCTAGACGATGGATCCAATGGCACCGAGCTGGCAGTTATTGTGAGATGAAAAATGCACGTTTACGAATTGATGGGGTGTAGTTGACAGCCTATATAGGTAATTGCTCTAGTGAGGTCTGCACTGATACAATAAAAGGCTTTCCCGGCTCACTGCATTTGGGGCTCAAAGAGTGGTCCTCACATCAGCTCTGTTCTGCTGAGAGAGGCTGGCACACCACACCATGGTACAAACACATGTCTAAGTCAACTGAAAGCTCAAATCCTGAGCCAGGAGACAGGAGAAAGAGAGGGAGAGGGAGAGGGAGAGGGAGAGAGAGAGAGAGAGAGAGAGAGAGAGAGAGAGAGAGAGGAAGGATGGGTGGACACCCACAGTCCGTTCCCAAGGACATGCCCATGCCCTGATGACTTAACTTCTTCCCATCAGCCCCTCTTCAGGTTTCTACTGTTTCTCAATAGTCCCACCCTGGAGAGAAAGTCTTTAACACATGGGTTTGAAGGGGTCGTTCAACATCCAAAGCATGGGGGTGATCCTCAGAAAAGTCCTGCTCTGTGGCACACACAGGATGTAACATGTAGTTAAGGGATTTTATGCAGGCGTCAGATACTGCAACCAAACCCCAGTTCTCATGCTTGGTAGCTGTGTGCGCCCAGGTGGTTGATGCCCTGAATTCTAAATCAATCATCCCACGAGCCGCACAAGAGTCTGTTCAGAGTGAGTCACCTATAGCACAGCTACTGTGTTTGATGTGCACATAGTCCTGACCTGGAGGACTGTGAACGCCCTAAGCTGGAGCTCTGTGGTTGGGCCTTTAGGAAGCCCAAGGATCTCAGTGTCCACTGCTGTTGGAGCTCCCCCTGCCTGATTACAGGAGCTTCCAATAATTGTGACCCTCCCCGTCTTGACAACAAAGGAAAGTATGGTTACAAGTGTTCATATGAAGGTAAGTGGGCAGGGACCTGGACACCCCCGGGACCCTCCCATCTACCAGTCACATGATTCAGTTCCCAGGAGACCATACCTAAGAGCCACCACTGTCTGACATTTCAGAAACCTGGAAATTCAACTTTCTTTTTAATGTTCTGAGTAGTTAAGGCTAAATTAAAGCGGAACAAATGGCAAGGCATCAGGGAGGGAGAACGAGGTGTAACAGCTTCTCCATCCCGTCAGACCACGTCTTCCCATGGGAGATTGCTCACTCTGCCGTTCTGGGGATGGGTGCACGTAGATGGTGACCTCCCCCAACTGGAATACTGTTTTTGAGGGTTTATTCTAATAAGACAACAAAACTCTAATTGAAGTTCTAATTTACGAAGAGTATGTTCTGAGCTCGAGGGACGGCTCAGTAGCTAAGAACCCTTACTGCTCTTCCGGAGGACGGAGTTGGTTCAGCTCCCACCACTCCCACTGGGTGGCTCACAACCTGTCATAACTCCAGCTGCAGAGGGTCTGACACTTTCTTCTACCCTCTTCAGCACCCATGCCCACATTGCATACATGCACAAAGACATACACACATACAGGAAAATAAACATGAATGAGTATGTTTTATGATTAAACTTAAAGACAGCCATGGTTTGTCCCTTTGTTGACTAGTCAACTTTTCCAGAAATGAATCCATTCCCTCTTTCTCCCTCCATCCCTTGTTCCTCTCATCCCGTATCCCCTCAGCCAGCCTTTGCCTGCCCTACAGCACCCGGCAAATAGAGGGTGCCAGCTTTTTAGATGTGTGCTGTTCATAGCTCTTCATAAGACAAGGACGAAACCTAGGTCCTCTTCCGAACACACAGATGGTAATGAGTTTCCCAGTGGATGTTAACTTGAGGCGCAGCGGGATGGTGGGAGTGCCGAGGGGCCAGGCTTTTTCCTGCTTGCGGGGCAGCCCTTTGCTCTGTTCACAAGCCATTTTTGGACTAAGAGCGATTTCATATTTTGGCTTCCCCCAAAGCCATGGTGTTTTGTCTCAGTTCCTTTTCTGCTGTGTAACAAAGTCCCATGACTAAGACGACATCCAAGTTTACAGTTCTAGGGACAAAAGTGTTCATCATGGTGCGGGAGGCATGACAAGTGACAGGCACGATGGCAGGAGCTGGGAGTTCACATCTGGAGCTGCAAGCACCAAGCAAAGGGAGAAAACTGCAAGCTTTAAGCTTTCAAAACCTACCTCCAGTACCTCCGGGCTGCACCCCCAAACCTTCCTAAACATCTCCAAGAGCTAGGGACCAACTGTTAAATACCAGGGCTTATGGGGACCATTTATTATTTAAGCTACCACATTGCATTCTACTCCCAGACCCCCGTAGACTTGTAGCCATATCATAATGCAAAAATCCATTTAGTCCTACTGAAAAGTCCTCATGATCTTTCACAGTCTCAGCATTGGTTCAAAGTTAAAAATCTCATCTGAGACTCAAGGAAATCTCTTAATTGTAACCCCTTTAATATAAGGAAGTAAATTATATACTTCAAGCACACAATGGTACAGAATATGCGTTACCATTCAGAAAGGGAGGAATGGGGGCATAGTGAAGAAATAATGGACCAAAGCAAGAGCAGACTCAGCAGGGCAAACTCCAAATTCTGTAGTTTCATACCTGACATTTGAGACTTTAATTTCAAAGGAATTGGATGGCACTGCCCCTCCGGTTTGCTGCCTTCAGTGATGACCAGCTGATCTGGATTGAATTCTGGCCACAGCATCCATGAGCTGTGTTCAGGATGCAACCATTTTCACTGAGCCACTGAAAGGAAAATTGTGACTTTAGGCTTGTTTTCTGGTCCCACATGTTCCCAGCTGTTCACTTATCTCAGTGTCTGAGAGCTGTAACAGGAATGTCATCAGAGGGCTGTCCTGAGGCCAAGGAGACAGACAAGACCAGCACCCCAGGCTCCTGAGCAGGCCAAGTGGTCCGTGAATGCATCCCTCACCTCGTGGTTCCTCAGCATTCTAGGAACATATTCTGGTTCTCCTCTGATGTTGTCCCCTTTCACATACTGAACACGCATTGGTTATGCGTAATGAGGGAGAGAACACTAGCCACCTGACACCTGGAAGCTCGCAGTGGGGACACGACCTACCTCGCACCTAGAAGATAAATCAAACCATGCCAAGGGGGTTGAGTGCCAAGCTGTGCACCCATTTGGAGCCAGCTTCTGTTCCTTAATATCTGGGCATGGGCTTGACTTTGACAGTGTTGCTGGGAAGAGGCTCTGTCGTGAAAACTGGGCGCCGCACCCTTGACTTTTACATTGTCCTACTGAGAGCTGAGTGTGGGCCCGCTAAGAAAGGTCCATTGTTCTTTGTACATTTCTGTTGGTTGTTTTCCTTGTGCACTGACCAAGAACTTTATGGGTTCTGTTGATGACATTTTCTAGCAGAAAAGTCATTGGTTCCAGGATCTCAGCACTGACTTCCCAGTCCAGGCTGAGGTCAAAGTTCAGCCTACAGAGGACTCCTGCATTGATAGACCTGCTCCTTTTATCTCCTGGCAACAAGACAAACTGAGGCAATGGTAAAGTTTTCCTTAGTCATCCTGTTGCAGGAATGAGGAGCAAGACAACTGGTGAAAATTAACATCTGCTTGAGGATTTGATACTTGACATCTTTCTTTCTGTGAACAAACATTTGCCAAGTGCCATCTCTGCCCTGCACCTTATCAGTTGGTGAAGATGAAATGCGGGCGAAGGCTGATCAAGATCTTGCCTCTGTGCAGTTCCTCTTATGGGGTGTAATGGCTGCCAATGTGGCACATATCTGTTTAGTTCCACACTGTGAACCTGGACAACCAAACCCCCATGCATACCCCAAGTCATGAGCCCACAAATAGCACATAAGTAGTGCTGTTTTCTCCAGGAGGCTAGCCTGCTTCTGCAAAGAAACAGACTCAGTGATACCAAAAGCTCACGGGTGCCACGTCTTCATCTTGGAATTAAGTAGCTTACTCCTAAAAAGTTCAAGGAATAGATGATCCAGAGTCAGCCTTAGCCCTGTCACACTTGGGGGAGCCAGGTATGAACCTTTTAGTCAGCTTCAGTACTGCATAGAAGGTTGGAGGGACTTTCTGCCTGGAATGTGGCTACTGTGACCTGGGATTTGGGGAGCAAGCTGTTTGCTGGGTCCTCCTCAGAGACCTTAATCCTGCCTTTGAAAAGCTGCTTAAAAATAATACTACTAAATAAATCTTCACAGTGGATGGGAGAAGCCAGAC
This sequence comes from Microtus ochrogaster, assembly GCF_000317375.1. Taxonomy (NCBI): domain Eukaryota; kingdom Metazoa; phylum Chordata; class Mammalia; order Rodentia; family Cricetidae; genus Microtus; species Microtus ochrogaster. The sequence continues at coordinate 852,402 of NW_004949130.1, forward strand.
ATCTGTTGTCATCCCCCAGACAAACACAAAGGGATTAGAAGCTGGAGTCAGAAGTAGTATTAGATGACTGTGCCTGCAAAGGGTGTCCAGGTGGGTCCCTTTGCTCTGGGCTCCTATGTCATTGGGGCATGGTATTTTAGAGCACACACAGGCACAAGCATAGCCAGCCAGGCATCACTCATCTGCGGCTTAAGTGTACAGTCAGTGTCTAGCAGATGTTTTAGACTGGGGGCTTCAGGAAAACAGGGATTCCATCTCCTTTGATTATCCCTGTGTCTCAGACTCTGACACAGGGTCTGGCCTTGTAGAGGCATTCAGTGTACCTAGTGAGAAAATTAATGAAAGGAAGGAAGGAGGGGGGAGAGAGGGAGGGAAGGAAGGAAGGAAGGAAGGAAGGAAGGAAGGAAGGAAGGAAGGAAGGAAGGAAGGAAGGAAGGAAGGAAGAAAGAAGGGATGAGCAGATAAACAAATAGGTAGACTGTTGACAGAGGTTTCTCTCCTGCCCAGTCCTGCCGCCATTCAGTCCCAAAGAAACACACAGAGGTCTACATAAATTATTAACTGGTTGGCCTAGTAGCTCAGGCTTCTTATTAATTAACTTTTGTATCTTACATTAACCCATAATTCTTATCTGTATTAACGACATGGCTTGGTACCTTTTTATCAGTGAGGCATTCTCTTGCTTCCTCTGCATCTGGATGATGACTACACACTGAACCTTTTCTCTTTCCAGAATTCTCCTGTGCTGGTTGCCCCACCTATACTTTCTGCCTGGCTACTGGCCAATGAGCATTTTATTAAACCTGTACAGTGACAAATCTTTTACAGGGTATGAGACCATCGTCCCACAGTAGCAGATGAATGCATGGGTGGGGGGGGGGTCAGTGGATGCATGTGTGGCAGAGTAGACAGATGAGTGGATGAATGGACGTAAGGAAGATGGATGCATGAATGGGTAGACAGATACAGGTATGGGTATATAGACACATGTGTGGATGATGGAAAGACATATGAATGGGTGAGTGAATGCATGGGTGGATATATGCATGGGTGAGATAGTAGTAGATGAATGAGTGGATGGTTGTATGGATGGGTAGAGGGATGCATGGGTGTGTAGCTAGATACAGGTGTGGGTGTATAGACATATATGTGAATGATGGAAAAATGTATGGATGGTGAGTGAATGCATGGATGGATGGATGGATGGATGGATGGGTGGGTGGATGGATGGGTGGATGATGGAAAGATACATGGATGGGTGAGTAAATGCATGAGTTGATGGATGACTGGATATATACTTGGGTGGGTAGATGGATACATTGATGGGAAAGTGGATAGATGGATGTGTAGGTGAATGTACAGCTGGTTGGGTGTATGTATGTATGTATGTATGTATGTATGTATGTATTGATAGATGCATGAGTAGTTGGATGGATGCATGGCTGTGTGAGTGGATATATTAGTGGATGGATGAATGCATGCTGAGAGAATGAATGATGCATGGATGAGTGGCAGTTGGATGCATACATGAGTAAATGGTCAAGCAGCAGTATTTTGTACCTTCATGAATTATCTAATCCTCTAGTTCCCAGCTTATGTCCTTCAATCCACAGATTATGGAGGGATCACACAGATGTCCCACAACTTCATGAACCTTTTGTAAACATAGAAACAGAAGCCAAGTACAGTGGTACGGTGGCATGTCTTCAGTTAGTTGGAGGGTACTCATGTACCTAATGCATGTCTGCTCTCATTTTGCTGTACATTTTAGATATTATTTTGTGGGTATTAAACACATAATTTAAAATTAACTTTGAAATGAATAAAAACAAAGTCCCACCCATCTTGGTGCCGATGAGGACAGTAAGAGTGAGGACAGGATTGGTCAAGGGAAATTTCACAAAACACAGGTCACGAAATGTGCAAACTAGCTCTTTTAGAGGGACTGAGAGTGGTCAGAAGCTTCACTCATACCTCTTAAAAGTGCTGCCAACTGAACAACTCAGTATGCACACAGAGCGAAGTCTAAGAGTGATCCTCATATTATTGTATGCAGTCCTGGAAGGAAAACCACAGACGACACATCCAGAGAGGAGTGCATCAACAAGACAGTAAGGCAATAAAGTGGATGTCTGTGGATAAACCTGGAAGTAT
>NW_004949130.1:854839-864616 GCF_000317375.1 Microtus ochrogaster
ATCTATCTATCTATCTATCTATCTTCTATTTAATTTCTGCAAAATGTATACATTTATATTACACCTACATGCATAAAAACATCTTGAAGTTTGTGTCCCAAATCTATCTGCTATGTACTCGAGTACTATCTTATTTATTTTTTATCATAAAAGCATATTGTATTTATAATAAGAAAATAACTTTCCCTTTTTTAAACAAATATAGACTAAAATAACAAGATATCCTTAAAAGGAGCTTTTCAGAAGTGCCCACTATTCTGGGTGAGAATGGTGTCAATGTCAAAAGTCCACTGGTGTCTTTTTTCTCATCATGGACACTGATTGGTCATCGCACATGGGTTTGATGACTCAATGTGGAGATGAATTAGCTATGACATAATATGAACTCTTCCTTGATCAGAAGCAACAAACAAACAAGCAAACAAAACACAATAAACCAACTCACCACATTGAATTTGGGATGTTTTCAGCTGTACCAAAGTGGATGAACACCTGTTACTTTTAACGCGAAGACACTGTAATCAGGAAAGGTATGCAACCAGCCTGAGGTTACTCAGAAAGCTTGGGAGCAGAGCCAGGATGCACTGACACCCCTAACACCCCCCCCACACACACACCCCAGCCCTTTTCTAATGAATTGATTTACATAGAAAGGTGTTCAGAGAAGGCAAACCAGCAAGATAACACCACATTTTTCCAGGAGCAGGAGGCTATCTCCTTATGTGTCCATGCTTACTGCTCACCTGGGCCTGCAGGTCAAAGGAGCTCATACCACAGAAGGCTTTAATAATCGGTTCTTGGTCAGCAGGGTAATGAGTCAAGTCATCCCCATGTGACAGAGAAGCAGCTCATGCTCCTCTGGCTGAGTGACACCTCCCTGTCACCACCATAGGGAAGCAATGACCAAGGCGCTGGATGTTTTTGACATCTATGCATTTTGCAGACGGAGAGGATAAATTTCTACTTTCTGGTGGATTCCTGACTTCCATGGTTCATTCTTTTTTCTCTACTTTAGAAGGAAAACTTCAGAGTGGCTTCAGACAGACCCGTGATCCATGTTTCTGGGAGAGTCCTTTGGCCCCTAGGGAGGTAGAAGGGGTGGACCATTGAAAAGCTGGCAGTAGGAAGAGAGACACCCAGGGAATAGGGAGCCTGTCATCTCTATCTTGAACCAGGGCCACATCCAAGCTGCTGGCGAATCACAAAAGCAGATGTAGCTAGAACAACACTCATCCCCTGGGGCCTTTGAGAGAGGCATCCTCCTTTCTGCTCTAGTTAAAAAGCCTTTTTCACTTTTGTATTTTGAGGCAAGGTTTCGCTACGTGATCCAAAGTGGCCTTGATGTCATAATCCTCCCAAATGAGCTGGAAGTAGTCTGGGCCACCATTCTTTCTTTGTGTGCTAGGTGGTCTCGACTGCCAAGGACACACTGTGGCTTCTAGTCTTCACCACAGCTGAAGTGTGTGCTCCGTGAGCATGGGCTGCTGCTGAGCTCCGGGAAGCCTCCAGGACTGCGTTCTCCCCACAGCCAAACAGCTATTTTACATGGCAGCATTCTAGTCAAGATTCTGCCCATGGTTCTGACGATACAGAGGGGGAAATCCAGGATTTTCCTGTTCTCTTACAGAGCAGTTAACCGAGGGATGCTATATCCTCTGGTCACCAGGAACAGTGTGACACTCGCTCCCCACCAGCCAGTCCCCAGGGCCTTCAGGCCTGTGTCCTCCAGTTCCACTCATTTCTGATGCTGTCCACCTAAGACATTGTCCTAACACTCACTCCAGGGCTCTAGGTGCCCCACACTGGTTTGCCTGCATGTTGGCACTTCAGCTATAAATTGGAGTTCACCCCCTGCTTTGTTTTTTATTGCTTTCTGAGAATGGCTCACAGATCGTGGAAAGCACCAAGTCTGGAGATAGGCAGGAGACAGGAGACAGTGTGGGGCCACTCTTGGGAACAGAAGAGAGACAAGGTGAGCATGCTCAGAAGAGCATGAAGGTGTTAGAATGGTCACAAGGGTGTTATAATGGTTATGTTATAATGGTCATGGATGAAGGCATGGGAAAGGGAAGCAGAGCTTTCATGCCCTCTGCATGCACCGTGCCCTCCAGGATCTGCCATGCATTTGCCTGTTAAGAAGTTCTCTTAATTCTATTTTTTTAATGGAAATTCATTATATAGGCATGATTGAAGAAATCATTAGCCAGCTCTTCCCTCACCCATCCCTAGAGCTTGGGAGATGAGGTGGAATACCCCAACCCTTCTTAGTTCTGCCTTGGTCTTTTGGGTGACCAGTCATCTTCTCAGAGGTACCTAGGGGCTGCCGGCCACCAACCAATACACTGTCATACATGAAGATGGCTCTCACTTGGGAAAATCCAAGGATTTTGGGAGTCTATCAGAGCAAATTGAATGTTTTACAATGTCACAGGAAGCAATGATGAGCGTCCGATGTCTTGCAGACTGTGGATTCATAGTGGGATGGGTCCATTTGGTAAAGAACTTGGGAGGCATGGACATGGGTGTAAATAAATCAGTGACCGTGTGTGCTTGAGTCAGGGCTTAGTGAATGAATGTGAACTCTGGTCCAGCTATGTCTCTCCTCAAGTGTGTTTTTTGAGACAGTTATCTTCTCCTTGTCCAGGCTTCATTCTGAGAGAGAGAGAGAGAGAGAGAGAGAGAGAGAGAGAGAGAGAGAGAGAGAGAAGAGAGAGAAGACTTACAACTAAATCTAAGTCTTGTGTTTCAAACCTATAATTTTTATACTTGGGAGGCTGAGGCAGGAAGATTGTACAGTTCAGCTCAACCTGGGAGACATAGAAAGTTCACGACCAGCCTGGGGTATATAATGAGACTTCATCTCAAAATAACCAAAGCAAGACAAGACAAAAACTAAGACAAAGGTGGCAGGATGGCTCCTGTCAGAGCAGAGATGGACGGTGGACGGACAGGAAAAGGATTCTGATAGAGTGCCATGCTCTGAAACACTGTGAGTGGCCATGGTGATGGGTCCAGAAAGGTACGGGAGATGGTGGAGAGGGTGGGGCCGCTTCCTGGGGCAGAAGAAGAAAAAGAAAGTGAAGATGTCAGAGCGTTTGGAAGGGAATGCTTGCTGATCTCAGGGTGGTCAGAATTTGGGGTGTCTCAGGGCCAGGCCCTGTCATCATATTGTCCAGGACAGAATGCCTTATTCAATTGCCCACTGCCTAGCCTGGAGCAAGGTCACTTTCACCCCTTTGCATTCTCGTAGTGTAAAGATTTGTGTCAATGTCATGCATGAAAGATTCTTCATCAGAGCCCCTAGGACCTTTCTTGTGGTCAGGTGTGCTCTCAAAAGATTTTTAAAGAAATTTACGTGCAATTTTCTTTATTTTACAGTTTTTTTTTTTGGTGCAAAATGAGGTCTTTTATTGACATTTTCTTGAGCCACTTTTATCATTTTCACTGTTAGTTTTAATTAAACTCTCCTTGGACTATCGATAGACTTCTTTCACATCTCCTTTTTAATGAAATAATTGCATCTTAGAAACAAATGCAGCATATTCTCAGCAAAGAATCCCTTGGGTATATGTACATTCTATAGTAGTAACATATATGTAGTCCTGTCATTTAAAAACATTTTCATACAGTGATCAACCACCACATATTTCCACAACCTGCTTTTTTCACTTGAAACGAAAGAAGTAATTGTAGAAATATTGACTCTGGCCTTCAGTTGCGTTGTTACAGCATGTATAGGATTCCAGTGCCTGTAAAATCTGGTGTGACCGCTCCTGTTGATGCCGTTCATACAGGGTGTTTAGCTCTTTTAATTACTTTGGACAGATCACCAAGTGTCTTTTGTGTGCCTGTGCAGTTCAACTTATAATAAATTTGTAGACAAGAGATTGTGGCTACAGTTGGTTTCCTGCTTTGTGAAGAGGCGTGAGCTACATAGTGAGCTATGTAGTCCAGGCTGGCCTCAAACCAGCAGCAGCTCACTTCAGCATGCTGGGATTGGAGGTACGTGCTACGGTGCCAGGTTTGAACGTCATTCCTAATGGACGCATGCAGAAGAGTAATTACAAATTTTTGAGTGGCACAATTCATATGAAAACGTCCTTCTAAACGTCACGCATTTGACCAGAATGCATCCTGAAGTCTGATGAAGACAATGATGGGCAGAGGGAATGGATTTCTCATTTGTTGGATGATCTGTTATCCGTGTCCTCACTTGCGCAGGATGGACTTATATGGGGCCCTTTGGGAACAGGTGAGCATGTGTTAGGGTTAATGAGGTAAATTCTTTTTTCCGTATACAATGTTTGTTAGTTTTACATCTTTGCTAATTTCATGTGTGTGTATAGAACGTGTTTGATGATTCTCACTCCTTCTTCTCCTGTTTCTCTCCCACCCCTGTCCACCCACCTCTTCCCTACAAATTCTTTTCACGTCATTGTGTTCTGTCATGTCACCTCCAGGGTTAATCTGGCACTGCCTGGGTGACCATGGATTTTGAACTACCACTCAGCGCCCTGGAGGGTCACTTGTGGGCTCAGCTGGAGACGGGGGACAGCCTCTGCCCCAGCTCCACCAGTAACCGCTAGTTCAGCACAGTAAGATACGGCCCTGTGAATCCTCCCCTGATCTATGTTTGACTGATTACTACCTCAGTCTTGTGTGGGCCTAGGACAGGCAGCCAAAGCTGCCGCGAGACAGTGGCACAGTAACTATGCCATACCCGGATGATATGCTAGCCTTTCATAGGCTTTTCCTTCATCTCCAGGCACCTTCCTTTTTTTCAATCTTCTTCTCCCTCCCCCCCCCCATTCTCTGAAACTGAAGGGGGTAGGCTAAGCGTCCTGGTCAAGGGTGAGCAATCATCTGTCACTTAGTCTCGGAAGGCAGGGAGGTAAGTTCTTTGTGTGTATCTTCTGGTCTGAGGGACTCAGCAGTGTGCCCAACCGCCTGATCTTGTTCGAACAGGCACAAGGTCTTGCCGAACACAAACCAGCACTGTAATTCCAGATGAGGTGGCCCAGACTAGCCTAGCCTGAAGCAGTTTGGCCAACCGAGTTCTGTCTGTGATCTGAACAAATCATTCTTAGTGGAACTCTGAGCACTCTAGAAGACACTGACTCATGAGTTGGGAGACATCTCTGACTTAGGGAAGCTGGGGCCTAGCAGCTAGGATGTCTTCAGTCTTTGACATCACAGTTGCTCCTATAGACTTGCTTCCAAGAGACTCAGCAAAGGCCATGTGCAGAAACTTCTGTAGTGATAGTCACTTGGGAAAAGTGTCAACTCTCATCTCCAAGCCAGGAGCCACTGGTCACAGACATGCAGGGGACAGAGGAGACAGGCCCTGTGCAAGTACCGTCTCTTCTGAGTTTGCCTGTTGCTACATTGCAAACTGTTGGCTCAGTTTGATAAATGAGACAAGCAGGAACAAAAGTCTCTTCTAGACCATAATAGTATAATCACGCTGCCCACACCCCACTCACCCCATTTTTCTATTCAGCTGCTCTTTACATGTAATACCGTGCTTCATCTCACGTGCAGAAAAAAAATAAGAAAGTATTGAAATATTAAAGCAAGAGTCTTTGCCCACTCCAGGCAGGACACTTTTGCCATCTGAGTGGTCTAGAGGCTTCCGCTGAAATGCATGCACAATACATGTATGCTTCACCAAGACCCAGCTAAAGGCCTCTAGTGCTTACGTGGTCTGGGCACTTCCTGCACAGTTCCAAACTGCTCTTCCTGGGTTTAGATATAAGCATCTTCAACCACATGCTGCATTTCCCCCTTATTCTTCTCTCCCCTTCCCATTTACCTCTTCCCTTTCCTCCCTTCTTCTCCCCTCCTCTTCCTCTACCTTCCATTTTAGAAATAGCTCAGGCTGGGCTCACACTTAGCCTTCCTGCCTCAGGCTCCTGACTGAAGGGAATTTAGGCATGTGTCACCCCTCCTGGCTTCCACTGTATTTTTGTGTCTGAATAGTGCTCCTGACTCCCTCCTTGAGAGTTTTGTGACCAGGTCTTAATGTCTTTGAATCTCAACTTTTGTAGCTGATAAAGAGGGTGATAATTCTTGTCAGCCTTCTCTCACAGATCTACAGTAAGGACCCTAATGCAATGTGGTGTGAGTAAAATAAAAGCACTTTCTGGACTATGAAGGTTCGGGAATGATCCAGAGTTTCATGGTCAGGGATTTGTGTGTTTAGACTGGGATTAGAGCACGTGAGTATAGAAGAAGATTCATTCACCCTTCACCCACATCAGCCCATATATGTATGGATGCATATATGGCTATATATGTATGCATGTTTGTATGTGTGTATGCATGAATGGATAAATAGGCAGGTAAATGTATGTTTGTGGGGATGGATAGATGAATGTATGTTTGTATAAAATGATGAATGATAAAGTGATGGATGGGTGAATGGATGGATGCATGTATATATATGGGTGGGGAGATGTGTTTTATATATGTATTAGATGAATATGTATATGGATAGATAAATAGATGAATGGGTGCATATGTCCAGAGCATATTCACCCTTCTGTCTTCCCATAGCATGCCCACCTATTTATCTGCTCAGCCATCCACACCTTCAGCTATCTGCTGATCACCCATATGTATGTGCAAACATAAATACATCTATCCATCTGTTCATACATATATATGCATATATCTACTCATATATCCATCATTTCATCCATTCATATAATACATTCATCAAACATACAATACCTATATCTGTCCATTCAGCCATCCATCCATCCATCCATCCATCCATCCATCCATGCAACACACACATCTATCCATCTATCCATTTATCAATATATATATACACTCATATAATACATACATAACATGCATCCACCCACACATACATGCATCTATTTATCTACCCATCCATCTTTCCATACAAACATAACCTACCCATCTATCCAAACATACATCTATCTATCCATATGCATCCATATCCATCTATCCACATCAATTCATCCACTGATACACACATATCTATACATTCACGTATACATATGTCTACCCATCCATCATTCCATAGAAACACACATCTGTCCATAATACATACAATACAGACATATATCCATCTACTCATCCATCTCAATTCATACATCTATGTATTCATTCAACATTCATCCATACATCTATCCATCCACTGACAAATACATATATACTTCATACACACACTCATCAATCATTCCACACATACATACACAATCATTGATATATACACATACACCCACACATAGATACATAAATCTATTCCTCCATCTATTCAGCTCATCCATCCATGTCACAGGCATTTATTGAGAACCGCCTATGACCTTGAAACTTTGATCCCAAGGGGAAGCAGAGGCATACATACTCCCAGTCCCAAATCTTCTTTCCAGTAGGGAAACAAACAAAAAGAGTGGACAATACAATGCGTCACAATACCTTTTTTCCCCTTTATTAACAGAAACAGTAAAAGCAACAATATCCCAAACAAAATAAAAGAAGTCAAGACAAAACAAAACCCCCCAAACACCCAGTGTTCCTAATTAGAACACAGCACTGAATCACCCGAATCACACATGTCATTTGATTGGCTCTGGGTGGGACAGGAGGCAGCAATGAACATGTATCCATCTGTCAAGCAGTTCTAAGAGACTGATGGGACTGGTCTTCCATGCCTGTCGTAATACGGAAGCATTAAGGGGCTATAGTGACCCTAGTCCTCCAGGGCCTGTTGGACTGACTGATCCCTGTTTTGCAGGCCCCTGTTGCAGGCATGATGGGAGTCACATGTCTAACTGTCCAACACCACTGTCATTTAGGATCACTCAGCTGATGTGTGGGGGAGGGATCCCAGTCTAGTTTCTGCTAGAAACATGAGAGTTGGAGAAATGCAGTTGTCAAGGAAGGAAGGAAGGAAAAGGTTGCCATGTTGCCTCTTTTAAGACACTTTCTGGATGCACCTTCCACAGGTGCCTGGTCACACCCAGAGGAATCTGCCACCAGTCTCCCAAGGGAGTATCATGTTCGAATTAATGTATTCTCAAATTTAACCGAGCAGCCTTTCCTTAATACAGAAATGTACAAAAAAGAACCACAGTGAGACCCGCAAACTCAGGATGTCCTGAGCCCTTCTCTGTACCACATTTCTTCCTACACATTCTCTGATGGCTCATCTGGGTTGTCAACTTGGCACACTTGTGAAGACAGAATCTCACCTAAGGAATGGCCTTCATCAAATTCCATGGCACATTGTGGGCACATATTCTGGACTGGCAAATGATATAGGAAGGTCAAGCCCACTGTGGGTTGTCCCATCCCTAGGCACAGGGTCTGGGTTGTATAAAAAAGATAGCTAAATGTGTGCTACAAAGCAAGTCAGTGTGCAGCATTCCTCCATGGCTTCTGCTTCAAGTTCCTGCCTTCAGTTTGTGCCTTGGCTTTTTCTGGCGATGGACTATAACTCTTATGATGAAATAAGCTCTTTCCTTCCAAAGTTGCTTTTGGTCATGGTGCTTTTATCATTACAATAGAAACTAGAACAGGAGGGAACAGTCAGGGGACTCTGGAGCCATTAGGAGTCATTCCAAACTCTTTTCAGGGTAAAATAAGCTACCTGGCCATTAAACACTACAGGGTACGTGACACTAGAGGTGATGGGGGTAGCAGTTCTGTGTACTTATGAGACTGTCATTAGTACAGGGATGACATATCTGGCCAAGGCAGAGGTCTCAAGAGTGTGGGGTGGAGGCAATGCAGGTCTCCAGGGTCACTCAGTTCTAGACAGCAATTACAGAAAAGCTTCCACAGGTCCCCTGTAAGCACTTTAAACTTAAAGCTAGACCAGTCTTTTCTGTTCAGCTGACAAAGGCAGAAATAAAAAGAACATCTTCTACCACACCAACCCTGTTTTACTCATACCACATAATCCTAATTATTTTGTGCTTTTATGTATAAAGAGCATTGAATGCTTTTCTCGGTTCTTAAAAAAAAAAAAAGAATAAACGGAAACGATTCCTCTCTAAATTTGGACAATCTACAGAGGGGAGGCCCAGGTTTAAGGTTGGTGACATGGTGCAGATTATTTCTGAATAAATTTTCTTGGAGTCATTGATCCACTGAGTGTCAAATAAAATGTGATACCCACAAAATTCGTGTGTGACCCTGACATTTTTCCAGTACTTAAAGTAATTGCCCTTCTGTTTAATAACAGTGTTTATAAAATTACTTTCTGATTGGCTAGGTCCATGGCACACTCGTGTCAATAATCTGCAGCAAATCTATGCCTGTGGCCTTTGGCCTTGGTTTTCAAAATCATTTGCATCTCTCAAGCGTGAGTTGGTGGCTTGCCCTGGGAGCTAAGAGTCAGGGCGCCTAGGCTCAGATCTTCCTCTGCTTTTTGGCCATGGACATTCTGGAATGATCACTTCAGCTTCCCGAGTTTACAGGCTGACGAGACAAAGGGTCTTGTGTCCTTAGTGATTTCCATGTCTTCCTAATGGGATTTGAGGTTATAAACCAAGTGGCCCGGCTGACAATCAGGGCTCCTGTGCAAGATTCATTTTATCTTTGGAGTGAGTTTTAGCCTCCTTATGTGGACTTGAAAATGGGAGTTTGGGGGCAAGTGAGCCACTTCCCCAAAACATTCATGTGGAGAAGCTTGAAGGTAGTGTGTGCTCCAGGTTTGCTTGGAAGTTTTTAGTTCTTAGTCTCGAGGCTGCATCCCCAGTGTTTCTTACCCCACTCAGCTTGTTCTATCTATGTATCTAT
>NW_004949130.1:864716-893954 GCF_000317375.1 Microtus ochrogaster
TATCTATCTATCTATCTATCTATCATCTATCTATCTACTATCTGTCTGTTTTCCTATCTATCTATCTATCTATCTATCTATCTATCTACCTATCTATCTACTGTCTGTCTGTTCACCTGCCTATTTGTCTATCCATCCATCCATCCATCCATCCATCCATCCATCCATCCATCCATCCACCATTTCCAGGCAGGGTCTCAGTATGCAGCCCTGGCTGGCCTGGAACTCACTATGTGAGCCAGACTGGCTTTGAATTCACAGAGTTCCATCTGCCTCCACCTCCGGAGTGCTGGGGTTAAAGGCATGTGCCACCATGCCTGGCTTTGCCTGGGTTTTGAAGGACCACCATGACTTTAGTAACTAGGGAAAAGGAAGTGCCTTAGGTGAGGAGAGCCCAGGGTTTCTGATGGGGAGGGAATCCAGTAGCAAGTCTCCATTTTGATTGGATGGTGTGAAGGCCTATCCGGTCTGTAGCCCCTTGCACCTCTAGACTAATTCTTTCTACTATATCTTGAAATCTTTTATTACACTTTATTGTTTTTGTTTCGCATATGCCTGTGCAGGAGGTGTGCGTGACGGCATGCATGTGGCGGCCCGAGGACAGCCCGTAGGAATCAGTTCTCTCTTTCCACCACCTGGACCCTGGGAATCAGACTCAGGGCATGCCAGGCCTGGTGGCAAGCACCTTCCCTGGCTTAGCCATCTTCACCAGCCCTTAATTCACTTTCTAAACTTTTTATTTCAAAGTAATGGCAGAATTATAGAAAAGAATTGCAAATAAATCAATAAGAGTATTAGTTCTTCCCCACCCCTTCACTCGGAGTCCTTTAAATACAAACAGCTTCCCATTTTCTTGGCCTGAAAGATCTAAACTGGGATGTGAACCTCTGAACAATGTTATTAATTCGTCTTCAGCCCTTGCTCAGATTTCCCCAGCATCCCACTGATGCCCTCTCTCTGGGCCAGGATCCAACTCAGCAGCCTGCCTGGTAGCTTTACATTCAGCTGCTTAATCTCCCAAGTTGCCTCCACCTTCCATGACCTGGACACCGTAGAAGAGTCAGGGTTGGTTGTTCTGTAGAAAGCCCTTCAACCTGGGGTCAGGTACTGTATTCTCATGGTTACATGGAGCCTATGGTTTTTCAGTAGGAATATTAGCTCAGACGCCCTGAGCCCTCAGAGTGTGTCATCAGGAGACATACAACCCGTATGTCTCTCCTGATGAGGTTCACATTCGATCACTGGACAGAGACAGGTCTCTTCTACAAATCCCAGGCAATGAGTTACTTATTCTTTTTTCTTCTATGATAGGGAAAATATCTTGTGGTAGGAACTTTAAGACAGTGAGACATCCTGAACCTGCTGATATTCCCTCCTGAGCCCATCCTTCCCCACTCTGTGTGAATTAGCAGAGCCTGCCCATAGCAATTAAGTCACAAGTCTGTGGAGATACTCATTTCTCTGGTTCTTAAATGGGAAATCCTCCAGAAAGGGTCTTCCTATCAGATACTCGATTTATTAGCAGTGGACTTCCTGGTATTCGCTTTGTCCTATGCTATATATTGGCATTGCTGCCCTAGAGTGTTGCTCAGTTTTGTCACAGGTTTGGCCATTGGAGCACATCTGAATCAACTCTGTTTTTTCAGAATACATCCATCCCATTTTGGCATCCCAGAAGAACTGCGTATGCTTGCTCTCAACTAAACCCACAGGAAGGATACAAGTTTAAAGGAGAATTTTTACTTCCTCTCATCCTGACCCCACCAAGTTGATACACATACTTCAAGACATTTGCTATGCAAATGCTTGCATGCATACATTAACGTTTAAACGCGAATTGACACGCAGCACATATGTTGTTTCAGAGCGTCTTCTTATGTTGGTCAGCTTTTCATTGCTGTGACAAAATGTCTGAAAAAAAATGAGTTTAGGAGAGAAAAGCTTCCTTGGGCTCAGGGTTTCCATCCATGATCACCCCGTTGTTTCGGGTTTGTGTGGAAGTAGTTGCCTGGTGCTGCCACGCGAAGTGGGAGGAAAGGGCTGGAACCCCAGCATCCCCTTGGAAGACACAGCCCAAAGACTTGACCTCTAAGACCCACCTCTTAAGATTCCCCCACCTGCAAACAATCACAGCAGCCTGTAAGAGACCATCAGGCCACCCCCAGACCACAACAGTTCGCTCCACGTTGGCATCATGCACATCTTTGTAAATACTTTGTATTTTGTTCGCAGTTTCAGAGTCCCTCGTTCTTTGTGATGATCTGCAGTAATTTACTTAGCAAGTGCCTTGTGCACAAGCAGATTGAATATTCAAACGCACATACACACATGCACATTTAAGACTGGTCATTTGCATGAGAGAGAGAGAGGGAGACAGACAGACAGACAGACAGACAAACAGGCAGAGAGAGGCTGACAAAACCATTTCCAAGTTGCAGGGTGCTGGGAGATGGAACTGTTGCCCAGCTCATAGGTTCCCCCATTGTTTTAGTTGGATGTCTTTAATTATGAGTGACACTGAGCGTCTCTCCATATGTTTCTCATCTCTTGCTCCTTCCCTGGAATGACGTGGCTTTTCACATCATTTGCCCATTATTTTTTTCCCTATTGCATGATTGATATCTTTCTCACTGATTTGCAAGGGTTTATTATATATTAAGGAAATTAGCCCTCTTCTGTCACTTACATTCTAAATATTTTTCCCGGAGTGTCATACGCCTTTTGATTTTGTTTAGATTTTTGTCATAGTGAGGGTTCGAGTTTTGTTCTTAGATTCGTTTGTCAGATTGTGGCTTCCATGACAAGCTCACTCCCAGGCTCTATATCACTCTCAGCGTTTCCTTTAACCGGCGCCCCTCCTCCCTGATTCTATTTACATCTTTAACCATCTTGATTTTGTTTTGATGTGAGGGGGTGAACAAGGTCCCAGTGTTATTCTTTTGATGCTTCTCCCCATGCCGTGGCTTGCTATTGCCCAAACACGGCTTACTAAGCCATCCTTTATTCTTTCTGTCGTTAAAAGGGCATGTTTATTGTTCACTCATTCTCACATGCGTTCCTGTCTCTACTTCTTCACTCCCGGTTTCACTGTGTTGATTGGTCTGCTCTTTCTGCCCCTGCCCCAGCCAGGTTAATAGTTGCATAACTCAACAACCAACAACCTCCCCACAATGCTGTTCTTTTTCTTCTCCAGAATTTAGCCATCTGTCTAGTTTCTTAACATTCTTCTGTGATCTTTGGTTCCAGGTGAAAATGGACTTCCTCAGAAAAATACTTAGCAAAGTTTTTTTTTTTCTTTTTTTGGGTGTGTGTGTGTTTGAAAGGAAAAATATGATAAAAATTTAAAGATTTTTTTTAAAAAGAGTACAGAAACAAAACACCACTCTGTGCCTTTAAACAATTGTTATTCATTCATCTATGCTCTGTGCCGGTTGATTCTTGTCAACTTGACACAACCTAGAGTCACCCGGGAAGATGGAGCCTCTGTGGAGGAATTGCTTCCACCAGACAGAGATTGTGTGCAAGTCTGTAGCATTCTCTCCTTTAATGACTGATGTGGAGGGTCCAGCCCACAGGAGGCAGTAACATCCTTAGGCAGGCGGTCCTGGTTTGCATAAGAAAGCAGGCCAGGCGGAGCAAGCCAGGAGGAGCAGGCCAGTTAGCAGCATTCTTTGGTGGTCTCCGTTGCAGCTCCTCCTTGGTTTCTCTTTATGATGGACGGTACATTGGAAGAAGATGAAATGAACCCTTTCCGAACGTTGTATTTATCACCTCAACAGAAAGCAAGGCGGCCTTGGGTTAATTCTGTTTGTAGGCCCACTCCAACTCTGCATTGTAAATGTAACGTTTCTTCCTGACTGGCACCATTCTAATTTGTATTCACTTTAACTCAGTGGTTCTCAGCCTTCCAAACACTGCGACCCCTTAATACAGCTCCTCACGGAGTGGTGACCCCCGACCACAGAATTATTTTCACCTTTTCATAACTACTTCATAACTGTAATTTTGCTATTTTTATGAATTGTAATGCAAATCTCTGTGTTTTTCTGATGGTGTTATGCAACCCCTGTGAAAGAGTTTGACCCCCAAAGGGGTCACAACCCACAGGCTGAGAACCACTGCTCTAACTGGTGGGTTTTATACTCTCACTTGATAACCACCTCTGTCTGAGTTTTCATATCACTTCCTTCCTTTCCTCGCCCATTGGTTTCTCATGGGTATTCTTGGATGGAATCGTATCATCTTCAAATAATAATAACAATTCTTTCCATAAGCAAAACTAGAAGCCATTTTTCTTTCTCTTTCTCTGCGGCAATGACTAACGCATTCCGGAAGACGCTGGGGGAGAGGGTGGTGGTGGGTCCCCGCTCTGCTTCCAAGGCTCATGATTTCAGCCTTCCCGCCACAGCATCTGGCCATGTGTGTGTGACAGAAATACCCTGTGAGGACTGTTCGGCTGATTGTTTATTTGTTTTAATCAGAGATTCATGTTTAAATTTATAAATGCCTCTTATGGAATTTGTGGAGATGATCAAATATTTTTCCTTGACATAATATTAAAATAGTGAATCATATTAATAGATGTTCTTATGTTAAAGAATCTCTTTATTTAAGGAATTCACTCTATTAATAGATTTTTCTTATATTAAAATATCTTTTTATTTAAAGAATTAACCCTATTTGATTAAGGTTTTTTATTCAGCAGTGAAGACTGAACCTAGGGCCTTCTACTTGTTAGGCAAATGCTCTACCACTGAGCCAAGCCCCAAGCCCCTCACTGGGGGATTCTAGGCAGGGGCTCTACCACTGAGCCAAGCCCCCAGCCCCTCATTGGGGGATTCTAGGCAGGTGCTGTACCACTGAGTCACACCCCAGCCCCGTCCTGGTGGATTCTGGGCAGGGACTCTACCACTGAACCACACTCCCAGCCCCTCACTGGGGAATTCTAGGCAGGGACTCTACCACTGAACCATACCCCAGCCTCTCACTGGGGAATTCAAGGCAGGGGCTCTACCACTGAGTCACACCCCCAGCCCCTCACTGGGGGATTCTAGGCAGGGGCTCTACCACTGAGTCACACCCCAGCCCCTCACTGGGGGATTCTAGGCAGGGGCTCTACCACTGAGTCACACCCCAGCCCCTCACTGGGGGATCCTAGGCAGGGGCTCTATCACTGAGTTACAGCCATGTACTTTTTTCTTCAAATTTGGAGACAGAGCCAGCAGATATGTTGCCCAATCTGATCTTGAACTTAGGCTATAGCCCAAGCTGTCCTGAAACTTATGGCCATGCCACCTTAGCCTCTCACTATCTGGGATCACAGGCCTGGACCACTAGTTCCAGTGCAACCTTTCTCTGCTGAGCGCATTATCATATGCCAAGTATCAATTTTTACAATATTTCTAGGATTGGTTGCATTGCTCTCCCACAGTTAGAGGTTTGGTTTTGAAAATCTCTCTCTTAGGTTTTGTTGTCAATGTGGCTCCTTTCAATGTCGCTCCTTCAAAATGTAGTTAGGAGATTTCCTTTCTCTCAGCTCCTGAGTAGTAAGTCAGAACTCATACCATGTGTCTTTACAAGGGTTCATAGAACTAAGGACTAGAAGCATAGGCGTGGTGCATTTTTCACACAGCTCATCAATGACTCACTAGTTTTTCATAATTGGCTTATTTAAAACTTTATCTGTCTATCTGTCTGTCTATCTATCTATCTGTCTATCATCTATCAATCGATTGATCGATCTATCTCTCTGTCTTTCTCCTAGTCAGTTTTGGTAATTTCTCTTTGACAAAAGGGTTTAATTTTGTTTTAATTTTCGTTGAAAATTTATTTGCACATGCTTAAACAATATTCTTCTTTTAAGCCTTTTATGTTTCTGGGTGTTTTCCCTGCATACATGCCTGTGCACAAGACTGGAGTTGTGGACTGCCATGAGGGTGTTAGGAATGAACCTGGGTCCTCTGCGAGAGCAGCCAGTGCTCTGGACCACTCAGCCATCCCTCCAGCCCTGCAATGCATTCCTTACCTGGGTTTTCTTTCAGCCACATGGTTTCCGTCTTACTCAATCAGTTTCTGAGGATGTATGTTTTCTTGATTGAGGAAGCTTAGGATTTCTTAGCCTCAGTGACTAGCTCTTTGCTGGGGAAGGGTGGGGTGAGGGACTTGTCCTGTGAAGTCTAGAGCATACTGTGGCACCCTGGTCTCTGATAGCAAGGTGCTCTCCAGACCTTTCCAAGTGTCATCTGCAAAACTATCTCTCCCTGTTGGAGATTCCTGAGGTGACTATTTTTTTCTGTTTGCCTCACGCACTGTACCACACCCACACCCACAACCCCCACACACATAGTAAGAACTGCTTTTCTTTTTAAACTAGTTTTTGCTTCCTCTGTACTGTGAACTCAATACTTGGTTTGCACTTTTTCTTCACTTGTTACTAAATAATCTAGATTTTAAGCAATATTTGTTAATTTAATTTTATGTGTATGTCTGTCTTACCTGATGTTTGTGTACCATGTAGCTGTAGTCCCCAGAGAGGCCAAAAGAGGGCATTTAAGGCCCCTGGAACTAGAGCTACTGATGGTTGTGAACTTTCACGTGGGCGTGGGACTTGAACCGGGGTCCTCTGTTACAACAACCAGTGCTCTTAACCAGTGAGCCTTTAATCTGTGCTTTAAAGCTTCTTTTCCCCTGGTTCTATCTGTATCCCCTCGATGCACAATTAGTTTGTAAACTAAGGATTCTGCAATTTCTCTTTAATTTCTATTTAATCTTGAGGACTTTTTATCTTTAAAAAGTCCTAAATGTTTGTTTGCTTTATTTTTAATTTAGAAGCTGGAACTCCACTCCACATATATAACTCGCAGAGACCCCACCTACATCTCTGGAGTGGGGTCATGTGCTAGATATCCTTACGGTCACATTACAGTTGTTGTATTTGCTTTCTTTGGGCATTCAGAAAGAATACTGGTTTTCTGTTTCAGGACAATGGAACTTGTGCCTCTCTTCAATTTTGTTGCTTATAATCTCATATTATCCCTCTGCATTCTATTTTCTTGACCTAGCGTCTTAGAACTGTTCGGTTTTGCTTTGTGATCTTACTCATGGGGTTCTATGCTTCAATCATTGAGTCTAGCTGAACGCTTTAGTATGAAGTTTGTCTACTTTCATTTCAACTTCCCTGATAGGCATACTAAATTTTTTATTTTATTTTTGTTTATCTGTTTTATTTTAAAGAATATGGCTGATCTAGAACTTACAGAGACCCACCTACCTCTGCCTCCCAAGTGCTAGGATTGAAGGTGTGCATCATCATGCCCAGAGCATCTTGTTTTATTTTATGGTATACAATCATGTTACAACTGACAGCCATTATAACTTTATTCTTGAGTCACTTTGCCCATATATATGAATTACATATATAGGATCATGGTGTATTTTAGTGTTGTTACAAAAGGGATGTATCTGTATCCATCACATTGAATATGTGTCCAGAAAAAGAAGCATGCTCCCTTTTTATAGATAAGTGCATTACTCAGATTCTGTCGCTGTAACAGTCAACCTGAGACAGGTTAGTTAGGAAGAGAAAAGGGTTCTCTGGCTCACAGGTTGGAGGCTCCAGTCCATGATCATTCGGGCCCATTGCTTTGAACCTGTGATGGAAATGTATGGTGGCACTCACCATGACCAGGAATAAAAATAAATAATAGAAAGATTGTATCCTCTCCAAGGCATCCCCTCTAAAGACCCGGAGACCTTCCACTGGCTCACACTGGAGACCAAGCCTTTCAAAGATAAGTCCTTTGGCAGTGGTGGGGGGGTGTCATTCAAGATACAAGCTCTATGGATGTAAAACACATACTCAGTTCTAGTTCAATGAGTTTGGTTAAAATTCTTTTTATCTTTTGTCTTAGTTATTTTTCCCATTGGTATGATCAACTTTTCCCACAAAAGCTACTTAAGAGAGAAAGTTTGCCTTGGCTCACGGTTTAAGGACAGAGCCCTTTACCGCCTTCCTCCTTTTCATACAGTATAGGACGCAACCCCAGGGAAGGAGCCGTGCATGTTGAGGTTGAGGGTGGGTTGTCCCAGCTCTCTTAACCTAATTAATGCACTTCCTCCCAGACTTTCGGGGGCTAGCCTAATCTAAATAATCCTTCATCAGTGTGTCTGGAGGCTAGTCTCAGAAGTGTCTCCAGGTCCTGAAAACTTGACAGTCAACACTAGTCATCACCATTTGCCTTTTTAAAGCAGCGATTATATTTTCTGAGCTTTCTCCATTGTCTTGTGTGTGTGTGTGCATTTGTACACTATCAGCTGATAGTGGCGGTGTTTTACATATCTCCGTGGCCACCACTATATATCTTAATAAAACTCTCAAGCCTTTTTGTTATGATTTTTGTTTTCATTGCTCTGTTATCCAAATGTACCATCTATGGGATTCTTGTTGCTTTTGATTCTGGGTTCTAAAATATCCAAGGGCTTCCTAAAACTAGTTGGGCTATTTCAACCTAAAAATTATATTTTTTTATTTGAGGACTGTTTTATTACTTTGTGGGATTTTGTTATTTTTAAATACTGTTTTCTTCAGAGACATGAGCATATTAAGAATTTTTTGTCTAGCTTGTCCTTCTGGTCTTTCATTAGTTTGTTTTAGTTCTTGATCTTTAAACTTTGATTTTATCAAGTTCTTCTTGCAGACCTCTCCTTAGAGTATCTTCTTGACTCTTCTGTGTCTAATGGAGCTTTTAACTCGGCCATTTGATATTTGGTTTCCCTTCAGTACTGCTGCTTCAAAGATCTTGTACTGTGTTGATTTGCAAGCAGAGGGTCATTACAGGACCAGTTCTTATCTCTCCTAGAAAAGCTTATTCCTTAATATGCGTTTAGTATTCCACCTCCCCCCACTTATTTTGGTAGGACTGTTAGAGTCTATTGATTTTCTTTTCTTTTTCTTTTCTTTTTTTTCGAGACAGGGTTTCTCTGTGGCTTTGGAGCCTGTCCTGGAACTAGCTCTGTAGACCAGGCTGGTCTCGAACTCACAGAGATCCGCCTGCCTCTGCCTCCCGAGTGCTGGGATTAAAGGCGTGCGCCACCACCGCCCGGCATAGGTCTATTGATTTTCTATTTAAAAAATTCTAGGACTTCATATTTGAATACTGTATTTATGGAATTTCCACACAATTTCTTCTTCAACTATGTCCCCCTACTCCATCACATTTTCTTGACCTCTTCATATACGTGTGTGTGTGTGTGTGTGTGTGTGTGAGAGAGAGAGAGAGAGAGAGAGAGAGAGAGAGAGAGAGAGAGAGAGAGAGAGAGTTAATATGTGAATGCAACCAGCTAAATCCATTTAGCATTGCACACATGTACACGTGTTTAGGGCTGACCACTTGGGATCCAATAACCATATCAGGAGCCTAGTTTCTGGAGAAGACTGAGTCTCTCTCTTAGCCATTACTCCTCTGTAACTCTCCATGTGGTGGGGCCGTGTGAAATTTCCCTCATTCACACTGGAAGTCCAGCTGGTGTTGTCACTGTGTGTGTCTTATCCAGGCAGCCATATTGTACGATCCCCATGGGCTCAGCATCTTCCTGTTGCAGGTATCCCAGTCCCCTGTTGGCATGCCTAAGGGGGTGAGGATTGGGGACTACATCTTCTGGAGAAAGCCACAGCTCCCATCTACCACCTTCCCCTCAGGTTTGGGCCATGCCTCTTTTGAAAGTTTGTGTGCCATTGTTTCCTCTTTTCTGATGCTCCTTGTTTTCTCCCTGCCTTTTTGTAAAAGAATAGCGTGCAGGCTTCATTCCCAAACCAGATTCAGCTCCTGGAGACCCCATCGTTCTCAATACCCATAGGAGTTAACCTCGGGTCTTCGCCGGAACTAAGGCATGTGGTCTTTCATCAAGGGGTTTGTCCCATGTGAGGACAGAGCTCTGTAGGAAGGCATAGACAGAGACACCAGGCAACTACAACATGGGCTGGGGCTCACAAAGTGGATAGGACATCTCCCATTATAAACCCTCCAGAGTCTCTCTTGGGCTCTTTGCCTCGTTCTTCGCCTGTGGTGTTTCCCACATTCTAGCATATATACGATGGCTTTGTTCTTCCTATTTCCTAGTCTTTAGCCCTGACTCTTCAGGAAATGTTTGCTCTGTTAGTTTGTGTTTCTGGTAACTGCAGCAGTTCTTGGCACAAAGTAGGTGCTCAAAAATATTTGTTTAATGAATGAGTGCCTATGGCATGTGACACAAATTATGATATGGGATTGATATTTGCGTTATAGTCTCCTATTTCCTACAGTTTCACTTTTGCAGTTTCAACTATCTGCCATCAACTGTGATCAAAAATACTGAATAAGACTTGAAAAGATGGCTCAGGGATTAGAAGTACTGGCCACACTTCCAGAGAACCTGGGTTCAATTCCCAGCACATGGTAACTCAGAATAATCTGTAAGTCCAGTTCTAGGGGATTTGACATTTTCTTCTGCCCTGCATAAATAGCAGGCATATACATGATACATAGACATGTATGCAGGCAAAACATCCCCCCCACACACAAAATGAAAATAAGTAGGTCTTTAAGAAGATATTTAAATGAAAACTCCAGAATAAATACATACTTTTAGACATGTGCCGTTGTGAGTAGCACAGCGGAGTGTCTACTCAAGTCTGACCCAGACCTTTGTCCAGTGTGTCTGTGCTGGGCATGCTATCTCCCCATCAGCTGCTTGGGAATTATCCTGGCGGTTATTTTTAAAACGTCAGTGCGAGTGACCAAACTGTCCGCATCACTGCGCACATGATCATCATCCCTCTCCATCTAGTTACTTGGGTACTGTTTCATCTCACGCCATCATCAAAGAAAGGAAAGAGGGAATGGCCCAGTGGGCTGGAGAAAGGGGCAAGTAGAGGGAAAGGGAGATGGCAAGAATTCCAATAACAGGTTTTTGGGGGGATATTGTAAAACTGTTGTTCCTTTGGTAGTTGCCGCTCATCTTACTCATTGCTAAAGTAAGCATTGTGAGTGAGTATCTGAGAAACTATGTGGAGACTTTAGTAATAGCTTTGGTTTATGGCATCTACTGGATTCTTGGAATACACAACTGTTTTTAAAAGAAGAGAATGAAAAGAAAGAGAAAAACATCAGCAGCAATAAAAATCAACATTATCAGGTCAGAGCTGAGTGGAACCAGCCAGGGATTGGTGCAGGGGGGTACTAGGTTGCAGCATCACATGGCCAGAGAAGAGCCAAGTGCGAGATGCTGGGGACTCTGGGGTCTTCTGCCACACAGGACTCGCTGTGCACACCACTGCTCGGGGACATGGCTTCTCTCCCACACTACTGTGCCAAGTCTAAATGTCACCCCGTGTGCACCAGTGGTGATTGCAGAGTGAGCTGTCATGGTGAGCTGTCTAAAGGGGGTGTCAACTCATTGGACAGGGTATAATTTTACTCAATGTGTTCTTGTCTTATTTTAGTTCAACATCATTTCCCAGTTGCAAACCTTTTGAATGACATGCAGAATGCAAAACAACATAAAAGGTCCTCCCTCAGGCAGGTTTGTGTCCAGGTAGATCTTTAATTATTCTTTTGAATCTTTATATTAATGTTCTACCCCAATTCTGAGCATGTGCTTGCACACACAGACACACACACATACACACACACATACACACACACACAAATTAAAGTCTGATAGAAAAGATTCATGTCACCTGTACTAGGATTTTATTTCATATTTTGTGATCGCCTTTATATTTTTAGAAGCTGGGAACAAAAGAAAGGGCCTTCCTAATCAAGAGCATTCTTTACATGCAGAACACCAGACAATATTTGCAATAAATAGGAAGTAAATGGTCTCCTAGTCTTCTGAGGTGACATTTAGAATCCAGTGCTCATCTGTAGGAAGTAATTTTAGTCAGATCTGAAGAAAAGCATAGCACATACTTTGGGGGTGGGGGAAGGGTGGTTGGATACACTCAAGAGCTCTTAAATTAAAAAATAATATTTAAGCCTGCTCATTCATTTAGTTCCATTTTGAAATTAAGGAAACTTGCCAGTGTTTGTTAGATTATGCTATGTGCATCGAAAATGTATAGTCTACATTTGTCAATTACCCTTCAATAGAGCTGGATAAAAATTTAATAATAATAATAGTATAATATTTTAATTTATTTTTTGGAAATTTCATATTTGAATACTATATTTACAACATTCCCTCACTCTCTCTCCTCCAATTCCTCCTATGTCCCTCCCACTCTTTTTCAAATTCCTTATTTTTAAATTACAATTGTTACACACACATACATGTACACATATGCACACACACATTATATATTTATATACCTTTATAAGTACAACCTACTGAGTTTATTCGGTGTTGCTGATATGTGTGTTTAGGGCTGACCTCTTGGGACTGGTCACCAATCAGGGTCTTATCCCTGGAGGAGACTAGTTCTCCCTTCCTTATACACCATCAATTTCCTGTGGTCCTTCAAGGGGTAAGGCCTTGTGAGAATTCCCCCATCTGTATTAGAGTGTCTACTGGTGGTATCATTTTTTAGGTCTTGTTTAGGCAACCATGTAGTTGAGGTTTCCAGGGTGCAGCTTCTGTGTCATATAAAAGAGACTTTCCCCAGCAAACGTCCCATCCTGGTCCTCTTGCCCTTTCAATCCTAGGTTTGCAAAAATAATTTTAAAATATATTTCTAAGTAATGCATAAAATTGGACAAATTTATGGAACACTAGGTCATTCTACCACAACTGTACATGTATGATGTTCAAATAAGGATGTCTACCTTCTTAAATATTGTGTGTGGATTGCAACACTCAAAATTCTAGATTTTGTTTTTGTTGTTTTTTTTTTTGAGACAGGGTTTTTCTGTAGCTTTGGTGCTTGTCCTGGAACTAGTTCTTGTAGACCAGGGTGGTCTCGAACTCACAGAGATCCGCCTACCCTTGCCCCCTGAGTTCTGGGATTAAAGGAGTGTGCCACAACTGCCTGGCTAAAAATTCTAGATCTTTTGAGAGATACAGGGCATTACTGTCCTTAGTTCTCACAGACTGCACAACGAACCTTGAAATGCTGTGTGCCAAGACTTATTTGTCACACATACCCATAATTCCACACCTACTCACCAGCCCCTATCATCCCTCCCCTCCACTGCTGTGCCGGAATCTGATAAGACCAGTCTAGTCTCCTTTCCCATGACAGCAGTGGGAGCAGCTTCTGCGGGTCATCACAGACACCAGGCCATCTGAAGCCTTTCTATGGGGAGCTGACCTCCGTTGTCCCAAGTGAGGTTAGACTGCAGAAGGGCTGTTGTCTCTCTGTGCCACGAGAAGGCTACAGTGTCCGGACTTCAGAGGAGACCGAACTCGGCATCTCCTCCTCTGCATGCATAAAACAGCCTGCCAGTCATGGTGGTGCCTGCCTGCAGTCCTGTACTGTGGTGGTTGGGATGAGAATGGCTCCCACAGGTTCATGTCTTTCAACACTTAGTCCTCAGTGACGGCTGTTGAAGGAGATCTAGGAGATAGGATCTTGTTGGAGGAATTATGTCACTAGAGGTGGGTTTTGTGGGATTGATGACTTGTGTCATTTCTGGTCGGTCTCTGCTTCATTCCTGTGGTTCCAGGTATGAGTGAACTCTTAGCAGCCTGCTCCGGCCGTCCTGCCAGCTACTGGCTGCTTGTCTTTGCTCCCCCATCATGAACTCTTATCCCTCTAGAACTAAACACCAAGACAAAGTCTTTCTTCTCTAAGTCTCCTTGGCTGTGGTGACTCATCACAGAAAGAGGAAAGTGACCAGGACAACTGGGGAGATCCAGGCAAGAAGAACTTGAGTTCGAAGCAACAGAGCAAGATCCTATCTTAAAGGAAGAGGAGAAGGGAGGGAGGGAGGAAGAAAGGAAGGAAGGAGAGGAAGGGAAGGAGAGTGGGAGGGAGGAAGAGAAGGAAATGTAAGCCTAGGAGGGCTCCATATTTTGTGTTTTTAAGAGTTATCTTTATTATTTTATATCTATGCATGTGTTTATGTCTGTGTGCCGATATGTGCACCTGAGTACAGGTGCCCGTGGAGGCCAGAAGTGTCAGACCCCTAGGAATGGAGTTCTGGGTGATGTGTGACCCCTGGCCTGGGTGCTGGGAACCAAACTGGGGTCCTTTGCAAGATTAGGAAGTCTTCTTAGACACCAGGCCATCTCTCCAGCCCTGTTCCATTGCTTTAAAAGCGGTGCAGGTTTGCAAACCTAAAATAATGTTATCTTCCCACCATCACCCACCAAAATGTTTGTTGGAAACTTGACAGGGCACGACGTTACGACAGGCGCAGAGCTGGGGTAGTGAACAGCTGGCCCCGGGACCTGAGGCTTTCAGGCTGAGCAGGTGCCACCCATGGATGGAGGGTACATTTGATGTGAGGCGTCACTGTAGCCGCCCAGGGATTGGGACCTTCACAACATCCCCCAGGACCCCTGTTCCTTCTCCTTCCTCTCCGTTTTAGACTCTCTCCTCTTGGGCTCCTGTATGATTCATTTGTACTTTGACCACGGCAGCCTGAACCAGTCCCTCAGGTGGAGTACAGTGCCTTTCAATTTATAGGCACACTCCTCGAAGCAGCAGATTAAAAATAAGTTTATGGCTTGTACCGTTGTACAGAAACCTGTAGTAATCAAAGCCGGCTCACCATGAACTTCCCGGCCAGGTCTTGAAGCATCCATTTCTCCCGCTGACACAAGCGAGAGAGTCAGTTTTTCCTATTACCTTTCAACTGGCCCTAAGGCAGGCGGGAAGAATAGGTTCCCTGTTATTTATTTGGGTGTTTTGGGCAATTTGCTGTGTATAAAGGCTGTAAGTATGGGAACAGCTGTACCTGCCCAAAGAAGGGGCTCATAATGCAGTCTTAAGTGGTGTTCAGCAGGCACAAACCTCAGGGACATCAGGACAGTCCAAACTGAGCTCAGGCTAGGGACCAAGGGCGTTCTGAGAGGACAATTGTGATTGGATGGTTGGGGCAGCCTAATGGCCGAGGTTCCCAGTCCCCATTACTGCCACGCACTCTTGGCTCCTGGCCCCAGCAGGTAGGTCAAAACTATTGCTCTGCAGTCGTTGTTTGAAGCCGTAAGATGCAGCGCGCCTTGCTAGAAAAGTGTAGCAGGCAGGCCCATGTTCACACCTCTTAAAAGCCTTTTCGAAAATAGTCGCTGCAGCGAGAGGCTTTGGGGGTGGGGTGGGGTGGGGTGACGTGACACTTTGCATCTCTGTCTTTTCCAGCTATTTAAGGAGGCGTTATATATGAACATGGTTTAGCCTGAAGCAACCTGGCTCCACTCTTCGGTGACCTGAGTCGGTGGCCCACTCACTACTGGGCATCCCCATGGTAAAGGGAATGAATGCCCTGGGTAGTGAGGGAGTCAGCTGGCCTCCAGGGACTTCACTGGCCTCTGAGGTTCTGAGGCTCCCAGTACCTCCCTGTCTCCCTAGATGGCTAAAGCAGGAGCCCTAGACAACCTTGCTCACTCAGCCTGCATCTTTCATACCTCTGACCACAGGAACTCGATCACACCATGATCTTAGGTAGAAAAAAATCTTAGTGTCTTCCTTGCCCCGTAAACCAGACTTTCCAGCCTGTGACCTCACATCTGTAGACTACTTTTAGAACGAGTCCCAAATCAATCCATTCCTTAGGATGGGCCTGCATGACCTAATTACTGTCCACTAATCTGTCCCAATCATCTGGCTGTGGGGAACGATCCTCAGACACACTAATCTTCTGGGAACAAGCCCTTTACAATTCTTAGCAACTACAGTGTAACCCCTGTCTCCTACTCTGTAAAATACCTCAGCCTAGGGGCTAACTGGGGCTACCAGAGCGTGTGTGGTACTCTGCGATCTAGACTGACATACAAGAAGGAAGTCCCTAGGTTCATCACTCTTCCGTGTGACTTCTTGGTGTTCTGAATTGGCCCCGCCCATTTCCACCTATCTCACTACCCCATTTGTCACCCCAGACTCTTCCTTCTCATTGTGGGCCCTGCTCTTAGAACCCAGGGCCTGCCCTGGGCCCCGGGCCTTCTCATATGACTCTCCAGAGCTTGAGAAAGCCCTCAGCAAGCAAAGTAATGGTTTCTAAGGAGGTCCCTTTTTTAGGTTTATTTTTAGCACAGTATCTACAGAGTCCACAAGATCTGTTCTCTGGGAGGTGCAGTGACAGGTAGTTGGGAGCCACCCAACATGGGTGATGGGAACTGAACTTGGGTCCTCCGCAATAGCTCTTAACCACCGAGCCATGTCTCTAGACTTGGGAACAGTTTTAAAAAATTACGTCATACAGAAAGGCTTGCAGATAACTCCCTCTGTACAAAAGACCATGAGGGGTTTTGTTTGTGTGTTTGTTTAGCATGTGGAAAAGATTCAAAGACCATAATATTTATTATAAGGGTGGACTGTTCTTTAGACTTGTTCAATTTAAACATGCCTGCATTAAACATGTCTTAGCATTGATGATCTATGGGACCTTGGGCATGCTGAAGAGAAAAGCTGGTTGGGGTGTGGCTACCTGGGTTGGGGGGAAGGTAGTCACTTGCAGTGATTCAGGGTGAGGTCACAGCTCGGGTGGAGGTCCAGAAGATGACTGAATTCAGTTGAGTTTTCCCTATCACGCCACAGGGAGATGGACATGACCACAGGATTCCTGCTTGACCCCATCCACCCACCCACCACGCAGTCACTATTCACTATGAGACATGGGCAGGAAGCATTTGATATCAACAGTCACCTGTCTGTATTTCCTAAGTGACACCACCTTGCCAGGCAAGTCTAAGGAAAACACCGGTCACGTTATGTCACAGCCAGGTGAAGTGGGAAGTTCTCCCACAGCCCGTGGCAATGCCAGAAGCCTCCATTCAGGAAATGCCTTCTCTGTTTGACAGGAGCTGTGTACACACTTGTAGGTGATTTGATTATCTGAATCTTTGTAAGCGCGAGGTGAAATTAGGACCGGTGTGTCCACTCTACCAGTGGGTTTTAAAACGTGTTCAAGATCATACAGCCGAAGGCTATGCTTACCCAGCGTGCCTCATTCGGGGAGCGCCCCGAACACCCTTTACCCCAAGTCAGCTCAGATGGTTCCTAGGCAGAAAATATACCATGGACTGGCTTGATCTCTGGTGCCGGGACTGACGTGGGCCAAGGCAGGAAAAGGTTTCTTAAATAGTCCATTTCCTTGCTCTGTCTGTCTTTCTCTTTCAAGATGGCAGCAACGTGAGGGAGTCAGGAGAATGGAAATGGCTAAGACATTTCCAAATAATGTTTCCTGATATAGGCAAGAGGTTCTATTGAAAGTTCAATACTAATTACAGCTATTTACCATGAGAAAAAAAATCCACGAAAAGCAGGATCTTTTTTTTTTTTTTAAAAAGGTCCACAGAACACTGCATGTTCCCTTTCGCTGCTTGGTCCAGTCTGTCTCCATGGAGGGGAGTCAGGCAGGAGATGTCGCTGGCTGGAGCAGGGTGATAAATAACTCAAAAGTGTCAGACATACGGAAGAATTATGCCCATCTGACCTATGAGGGGATAAATCCCCAGTCTCCGCTTATGGCCAGAAGATGTGACTTTAAATGCCATAAAAATTTAGCATTTCCCCCTTCCTAATTGTCTCCTATAATTTTGCCAGATTTATTAAAATAAGATGGGGGGGGGTATTTTCTCCCTTCTCTTCGCTGGTAGAATGTGCTCTTTAGTAT
The DNA here is from genome assembly GCF_000317375.1 of Microtus ochrogaster. Classification (NCBI taxonomy): domain Eukaryota; kingdom Metazoa; phylum Chordata; class Mammalia; order Rodentia; family Cricetidae; genus Microtus; species Microtus ochrogaster. The sequence goes on from NW_004949130.1 coordinate 882,467, forward strand.
CATTTTACATAATTTAATACAATTTGTTCCATCCATTGATTTTCATGGGGATACAAGCTGTTCGCTTGTGCAAAAGCTGGCATAGGCAGGAGAGCTGGCACCAGGGCACCTCCAGGAGCCCGATGCCGCAAAGTTCTGGGGGGCTTCGGCCATTTTGAAGCAGGTTCTGTGGAGCTGTGATTTCTCAGGCCTGCCCTTGTCCCCCGATGGAGGCACAGAAATGGGACCCTGGGCCGCACCACAGCTGAGCTCCAGAGGAGCCTTGAGTCCCCTCCTCCATGCGATGGGAGAGACACTCTTCCCAAATGTGCAGCCTGATGGAGAAACACAGGTGTTTCTTAATTACTTGTGCAGAAGGGAAGTGAATGCTGAGCGGATGTGCTGTAGGGGTGACCGAGCCAGACAGGGGCGTCCAGCCAGCAATAGCCACACTCCGATACAGGGACGTCCACACAGGCACACGGCACGCGCGCACACACACACACAGACACACACACACACACACACACACCAATCACAGTGTAGTGGTGAAGTCTCGGGGACCCCATTCTGGTGGGGCTCATCTACGAAGGAGTTTCTCATCATCTGCCTCCTGATTCAGCTTCCTTGGGCTCCTCTGACTGGTCTGTGTTTTGAAGGGGAGGTTACTGTTTTTGAATTCCAGGTGTGAGACAGGAGAAGGGGGTCCCCCTGATGCCTTCATTGTGCTGGGTGACCTTGGGCCTGATGCTTCACCTCTCTGGATAAGTGCCCCTGGGTTAAGGTCTCTCAATTCTGTGTCTTCTAGATATGGAGCTCTAAGAGCCTGTGGAGTACTGGTGCTCATGGGCAGAGATTGCATCCTTCTCTTGCTTTCCTCTCTCCAACATTGTGGTGCCTCTAGCAGTGACCTGAAACAGGCTTGTGGCCGTGCCCGCCGCATCCCTCCTCTGTTCAGCCTTGACCTGTGTGTGCACGGTACTTACAGATGGGCTCAGAACTTATGTGCCAGGGTGTTCCAAGTATGCACTTGGCTTTGCTCCTGCCTTTCTGAGTACCCACCACCCTGCCTTCTTTGACTTCCTGCGGCCGGAGCCCAGGGACTGAGCTTGTCATGTCACACCGACTGACAGAGATACAGTCTCTCCCGGGTGAACCCTCTCTGCATGAGGGTGCCCCAGACAGTGATGAATCATCCCCTCCCCGGCACCCCTGGGGGACAGCTAAGTAGGCCAAATGAAACGATCTAAGCTGGCCGCTGGCCAGGGCATAGGGCTAATCCTTGTCTCTTTGGAAGAGCCCTGGGGCTGGAGGCTCTGTCACCAGTCACAGCCACCTGTTAAGGTTGCTGGCCTGGCAGCCCTGTCACCACCCTGGGGACCTTGAGGAACTCCCACTTGCCTCTTCTGTTCTCCGCACTCCTCATGTAGGCGGGAACATAAAGTTGCCTCCAGTTTTGACTAGGGAGACAGAGGAGAGGACACAGCACACCTTGGGGCTCCATTCTAGACCGCTGTGTGCCTGTGGGAGGGGCGTCATCTGAGAAAGAACACAGTGGGGAAAGGGTGACAGCCCTGGTGGTTGCTTGCATTGATATTGACCCTGAAAGAGTCCAGGCTTAACACAGGTGTGGTGTGGGTGGTTGTCACTGAACTAACAATGTGGCATGCTGGGCTATGGTATGCACTTGACAGCCCATTGCCTTTTCCAGCCTACCAATAGTCTTATGAAGTACCTCCATTTTCTTAAGGAAGAAGCGAGGCTTAGAGAGGTTAGGCAATTTGCCCCATGTTGAAGAGCCAGTGAATGGCAGTAGTGAGAGGATCCTGGGTACCCCCAGCCCTCTCCTTGGCTGAGAACGTCCCTCTGTTCTCACGGTATTGGGATTCCTGGGTCGTGCATCTCATGCATTCACCACGACATACAGCCCTTACCGGCCAGGAGGCAAGTCAAGATGAAGGAGAGTGAGGGACCCTCACAGGCCCACCAGTCCTGCTTTCCTGCAGCAAGGTGGAGCTGAGCAACCCCACATGTCCAAGGCCGGGGAATAGTGCAGGCTCTACTATATAAATGAATCCTATTTATTGAGGCCTTCTAGATTGGATAACAGATGCACCATGGCCTGTTCCAGAAGACCATCCAGAAAAGAGATCCTAAAGCCATTTGGTGGACAAAAGGATGTGTGCTGGCCGAGCCCACTGCCTTGTTCGAGTGCCACACTCAAGGTGGGCATGCGCATATTTGGAAGGCTCCCCAGAATCGGGGCTCCACTCTGCAAGGCGCCTGGAGAACACACTGAGTCCGTGCTGAGAGAGCTTTATGCTGAAAACAGGGCTGGCCCAGGCAGAGGCTCGAGTAGGTGTGAACTGGGGAAGCAGAGGTTCCTGGGTGGAGTGGGGTGGGGTCCTTACAAGATCAGCTGTGGAGACTGGGAGGCTCAGAGGACCCGGGAGCTTCAGGGGCTCCCACCAGTCCTTCTGCTGGGTTGCACAGGTGCGGGGAGACGGAAAGTGAGCCTCTTTCATTCACTCACCCGTTCCCTGATTGGCTGAACATCTTGCATATCTCAGACACTTTCCAGACTGGCATGGGGGATGGGCACATCAGTTGAAAAAAACAATCCAGTTGTTTTCAGCGAGATGCTGTGTGTGAGTGTGTGTGTGTGTGTGTGTGTTTGTGTGTGTGGCTTGCACGTGCACACATGCGTGCACGAGTACCTGTTTCTGTGTGCTTGTTCCTACATTTGCATAGCCATGTGTGCCTGGGCATGCAAGGACTTGGATTTCCTGGATGAGGAAGGAATCTCTGGGCAGGAACAAGACCAGGCTGAGCCTCCTTTCAGCTCTGGCCCACAGACCCTGCCAGCAGCGTCTGCTGCGAGGGAAGCTTTGAAAAATCCTCATGTCTCCAGAAAGCCCTGCTTGGCACAGCCCATGCCCCTTCTGCCAGCTCTTCCAATCCCAGGAGTTGCCACCACCTTTCAGACGGGGGCGAGGTCATTGTCAGGACTCCTAGCACCCAGTGCCAAGGTCAGCCGAAGGAAGCAGTCACCCAGGGTTGCCGGTGAGGCCAGGCTGGGGAACCACAGGGAGGCTGCTTTTTATGGCTCACCCAGTCACTTCCTGAAAAATTAATTTGCAAATGAATCCTATTTATTGAGGCCTTCTGGATTGGATAACAGATGCACCGTGGCCTGTTCCAGAAGACCATCCAGAAAAGAGATCCTAAAGCCATTCGGTGGACAAAAGGATGTGTGCTGGCCGAGCCCACTGCCTTGTTCGAGCGCCACACTCAAGGTGGGCATGCGCGTATTTGGAAGGCTCCCCAGAATCGGGGCTCCATTCTGCAAGGCGCCCGGAGAACACACTGAGCCGGGCACTCCCGGACGGCTCTCTGGATTGGTTCTCCTGTAGTCCTCAGAAACAACCAGAAGCCGGCTCCCCCTCCCTGGCCATCTGCTTGAAGCATCTGGTGATCAGGTGCAAGCCCCACACCGGAGCACTGAAGCTGAAATGCGCAGTCACCTTGCCACCCACACTGGCTTTTGTTACTGCGCCAGGCTGCCCCTCTCTGTGTCAGGGAGAACAGTCTGGGGTTGGAAATCCATCTCCTAACGCCAAAACTCCACCGTAGCTGAGTTGAGATCCTGGGGCTGGCCTCATCTATAGATCCTCCCACTAGGATTTGTGGACTTGTGTCAAGGCACGGACTCGAGTTTTCAAGAGTGGGAGAGAAAAATGTCCTTCTTAGCTGCTGAGTAAGGCGGGTTTCGGACATCTGGATCCTGATGTGCAGAAGAAAACTGTCTGTGCTATGTCTCCACCTTGATAGCGAAAGTGGGTGTTCTACCAGTGCCCCCGTGGTCCAGAGTGACAAAGGGTAAATTTGAAGGATCACAAAGACTTGCAGTGGGGTGGGGATGGGTGTCTAGGGATCTGCCCTCGAGATCGCTTGCATCTCTTACTCTGAATCAAGCGTTGAAAAGGCCGTGTGGGTGTTGGCAATAATGCAAATATCCTTTGCTCTAGTGGCATGCACACAGGACAGCACCCATGGGTTAATGAAGGGCAATTCTATACAAGGGACCTATTCTACTACCTGAACCTTTGGAGTCTCAGTCCACAGAGGGTGCTTACATGAAGCTAGTCATTGTTTCTTATAGACCTGACCCTGTGTGACACATTTCCAAACAGCTGGGGGCGAGGGAGCCTGTCCTCCAGGAGACTTGAGCCCATGGACACTGCATTTGCAGGTGTCTCGTCTATACATTGCCCATGGACCAGAGGATGGTCATACTGGGCTCTTCAGCTCTGGCTAACTGCTTGTTGGAAGCAGTTTTGTATTCTCTTGCCCTCTGCCAGCATGATCTTAAAGATGCAAGTGAAGTTCTACTGTGTGTAAGGGTGCTCCTCCTGTCTCTCTTCCTGGATTAGACATGGGAATATTTTTATAGAATAGAGACTATTCTGTAAAAGCCAGAAGTCCTATCCATGTCCAGTAGATGTGTGTTCATCTCTCCTTCTAAATCTGGCCAGTGTTAATCATGACAATAGGTTGGGTGTGACATAGGTCACTGTGTGTTGAGACTAATGACAACTTTTTGTTTTTGTTTGTTTTTGTTTTTTTCGAGACAGGGTTTCTCTGTGGTTTTGGAGCCTGTCCTGGAACTAGCTCTTGTAGACCAGGCTGGTCTCGAACTCACAGAGATCCGCCTGCCTCTGCCTCCCGAGTGCTGGGATTAAAGGCGTGCGCCACCACCGCCCGGCAACTTTTTGTTTTTGAAGAATGCAAAGAAATAAAGAAATTAGAGAGACTCCAACGGACTTGATTGGCTCATCTCAAAAAAAAATTTCACTTGGGATTTTTGATTTTGTGTTTTTCCAGGCAAGATTGTCTATGTAACCTATGTTGGTTTATAACTTGTGGTCCTTCTGCCTCCACCTCCATAGCCAGTGCTAGGATTATGGGCCTGCAGCACTAACACGCCTATCTCAAGGAATCCTTTTCAGATGAGAAGGATGGAGTCTGTGGGTGTCTGGAGTTCAGAGGATTGGTGGGGGCATGAAGGACTGCAGAGGCCCCAGTTCCTAGATGGTCTTCAACATAGTGTCCTGCTGGTATTCGGTTTGCTGCCCACTTGTCCCCAGACCTTTCCCAACAAGGCAGCCAAAGAAGACAACATTGGATGTAAATGTTGGAATCATGCAGCTTTTGTAATTCCACAACAGATCTGCTTTCTTAGTGAGGAAAAAGAATACTACCATCCTGTCTTCCCTCTCCAGTACTGGAAGGGATGATGCTGAGGTCATTCAGAGGTGTAGAAGCTGGTATTCTTTGCGACATGATCTATCTTTTTAATGTTTCCATGTGACTTAACCAGTATGTCTCTATTATATTTTAAACACGCCCCCTGAAGGATCTTTGACTTTGCAGATGTAATCTTTTATTCTCTCCTTTTAAGTCTCGCTACAGATGGGTGTGAGCCACCATGTGGTTGCTGGGAATTGAACTTAGGATCTTGCATGTTTAGCATGTGGTTCTGTTTCCCTCATGAGGCATTGCCTGGCCAGAGCCTGGACCCTGAATCGATACTACCCATCTTCTACCCCCGGCAGACTCCCTTCTGAGCAGCGTGGGTACAGGAAGGTGGTGTTTCTTGCATCCCAGGGCTTGCTTGGCAAGCCTTTCCTTCCTGGCACACAAGGCCCAATGTCTTCCTCTCCCTACTCTTGGTTGAGCATAAAGACAAGGTCCCTTTGGCTTAAGGCGAGATGCTGGCTTTCTCCGATGGTTGTGCCGTAAGTTAGCAGAAGTTTGACAGTCATTTAATTTTCATTGACAAATGCTGTCATAATATTGAGGAAAAAGTGAGATGTTATATCAACAGTAGTGGTCGACGCTCAGCCAGTCATATGGACCGGGCGAACACCATATGCTTCCTCCAAACTCTCCTTGGAAAGCTCCGGCTAAGTACTTGACAAGCGTAAGATACCAGTCAGGGAAAATGGTTACCCTTGAGAGGGAGGTATTCAGGCCATGCTTCCAGTTAAAAGAAGACCATTTTCCAGATTTCAGTAATAGACATCATCTCCCTGCTTAGGGTCATCCTTTTACGGCTCAGTAGAAGGTGTTTGCCATGGAGTGTTTCCCACATACCCAAACCAGCAGCATACAGGCAGATGCCTGCTGACAACCATCCTGTCACCGTGGGTCTGAAGATGATGATGCATCACCAACTTCCTGCTGGTCTATTTATACTTGCCTTGGAGGCTCTGGACAGACAATGTCCGCAGATGTTGCATTCATACATATAAAAGGAGCCAGAACCAAAGTCAGGTTTGTGCCGTGCACTTAGATGACCCATGCAGACAGGGGACATAATGTTCATCTCCAAGATGTAGATTGCGATGTTGTAGATGTTGTTTATCCAACTGCCAGCCTGGGCCAATCCAAACTTTGAGCAGACTGGATGGGTTTGTGTACCTGGCCGTGCAGGTGTCTCACTAAAACCCTCAGCCAAAAATCTTGGCTGGGTGCTTCTACCGAGGGATGGGCAAGCCAGTCACAATTTGCCATTTTTCTAGCATTGGGTTTATTTTAATTCTGTTACTATACATAGAAGAAGGAACTGATGAGCAAAGTTACAGTCTGGGAGAAAAATCTGTGTGTCTGTGCATGTGCTTGTATGTGTGTGAGGGCGTGTTTAGGACACACCATCCCCGTGCATATTCAGCTGGTGTCCTTGCTCAGCTTGCCAAATATTCGGGGACCTTCCATTCTCTGAAGGATTCCCACCCCAAACAATGCTAAGTAAAGAAACAGGCATATGGCGTGCATTGGAGATGGCTCAGCACTGGCGGGGGAACATCCGTCGTGGTGAACAGGTATCTGGAAGAGGCGACAGACCCATCCTGTTCTTTTTGGAACTTGCCGAATACTTGGATTTTGTCTTTGCTATTGTTGTGGCTCCGTGCTTATTATTTATGGTCTTAACAAAGAGAGGAATAGCACACACTTCTCAGAACTGGGCATGGGCACAACTGATCTCCAAGATGGCTTCCTGCCTGTGCCAGGAGCTGTCCTTCCTGCAAGGCACTCTTGCTCTTTAGGGTCCCCAAGGGAGGTGGATTATCAGCAATGCAAGGCCCTCTGGCCAGGAGGAAAGAGTGCCCGATGGGTGCAGAGGCTCTCCGAAGAAGAGGAGAGCTCCTGAGCTCTAGTGTAGCTGGAGGTGTCCTTGGTCCCCAAAGCAAGTACTGACTTAAAAATGCAGGGCAGATTGGAGGAGCAGCTGCCCTCCTTGTGGATGGCATCCGTCGGTGGCTGTGGGAAGACGACTTCCGGACTGCCTCCCATTACTGTTTCATTACACGACAGCAGCTCTTCGCACGGATCCATACGCCGCCTCTTGGATGGGGTTTCTAAACACAGCAGGACACTGTGGGGAGACAGAGCGCACCTCCTCCTCTGCCTGCTGGAGACCCAGCTCCCTGCCATGTGGCAGTTTTAAACTGGTGGTTGCAATCTTCTCTGGCTACCCCAGGTGTTGAGTACAGCCCTTCTGTGGGCCACGACAGTACTGTGCAAGATACCCAGAGCTGCAGTTTCCAGAAGGGTCTCTGGAGAGAGTGAAAAAACAATCCCACTTCAAGTCCATCTTCTCAGCAGCTACAGCTGGCCTTTGGATCCCTTCTTGTTGGGATCAGCACATTAACGGCTAATGGTGATTCTCATCTGGATCCGGTCATCAGCATTTTAGTGATAAAGGGCATGGAATAATTTGGGTTGCATAAAGATGATACCAGAGTTGTTACCTTATTGGCTGACCCCGGGATGGAAGCCATATTGCCCTCGGCAGCACAGTCCACAGAGGGACTGGGGAACACACACTTGCCCTTCTCCAGCCTCGCTGATGCTGCTTCCCCTCCTCATTGGACCCTTCTCCTCATGATGAGGTGCAGGGACCTGAGGGTAGTGCCTGTCAGAAGCAGGCGCTCATCTCATTCTCTGAGCAAAGAGCCTTACCCTTCGCCTACATCAATAACTACAGCAATAACAACTCCATGTGCGTGCCTTGTCATCTCTTTCTTGGAGACTCAAGTCTGAAGGCCTAGGACACAAGCCTCTATCTGCCACCCTAAATTTCTCCACCCCTGTAGAGTGAAATCTAGACACACTCCATCACTCAGTACTTTTCTGGGACTTGTGACTTCTTATGTGCCTTGGAGTCCTAAGACCAGTTTATCTGGGTCACGGCAGCCTCTGTCCATGCACAGTCAAAATGCCAAACAGCATTAACGCCTGGCCTGCTTCCGGCGGGAGCAGGCGTAGCCAGCATCTCTGCTCTTCCCTCTCCATTGCCTCTGCTTTCTTCCTGGGTTTCAGACATTCAGCCCAGCACCTTTACGTCTCCTGGGTTGCGTGCTCTGTAAAGTGGTCTAGGTGGCCTCCTTTCTTTCGGGAACTCTGTCACTTATGGTGTGAGGCGTCTCCCGTAACTCCCTGGTCATGGCCTTTGGCAGTGCTTTATACAGGGGATCCCTCCCTTCCACAGCCGCCTGCATCCGTCCTTTGGCAACCACCTGTCGTTTGTCTCAGTGAACCCTCTGCAGGTCATCCCTGTGGAACTTCTGCACCTCTCCTCAGCCATCACCGGCCTTCTTGTTTTTCCCAAGTCTCGTCTTGGAAGGACATGTGGCGGGCTCTCTCTGAGGCAGCTCTAACCGCTAAGCTTGAAGTGGAAGAAGCAGCTGCGTATGCCCCTGGAAGGAGGGCTGAGTTCACACCTACATAACCTATTCCCCCACAGAAGTCTCATGCCCTTTCTAATACAGTCCTCTGCCATCGCAGAAGGTCCTGGCATAATACTGAAAGCATGTCTTTGGCTCCCTACATTTCAGTCCTGGTGAGGGCAGTATACATCCATCTCGGCTGATTCTAACATTCTGTTACACTTGATTATTGCGAGGCCCTTGGCTTTTTCTAGGGTCTCAATCCCACTTATGCTTTCAGACACTTGGTAAGAGTGGGGTTTATTAGTTTTCTGCTTGGGATAACCCTTCAGGTACGTAAAATTGATTTGGCATCAGAACGTTCCATGAGGCTCTTTGTAAGGGCAGTGCTGTGTCCACAAAATAAACGGCCACTCCACTCAGTTTTCACTGAATACCTGGGGCACCAAAACAAACATAAGCTTCCTGGTGGCTTCATTACCAACTACCCAGAAGGAGCCAGTGGGTGTCCCAGGAGCTCCTCCCTGGTGGTTTCAGCTATACCAGACAACTTTGTCCTGCTCCGAGGCTCTTGTCCTGGCACACCACCTCTCACTCTGAGTGATGCTGAGGTCAAGCTTGCCAGGCAACCAGCAATCCCTGGCCAGCACGGCCAGTGCAGCTGCTTCCCAGACCTCTGCTGTTTCACCAGGCCTTCGCTGTAGCCATGATCCTCACCTTATAGATTTGAACACCTCCTAGGGTTTGAACGTGAAATGTCCCCCCAGGCTCCTGAATTTGGACAGCTGATATCCAGCTGAGGCCACTGTATGGTAGCCTGTGGGACCCAAGGAACATTAGCCCTGTTAGATTTAAAACCTGAAGAGTGGACTTGAGGGTAACAGTCCAGATCCAGTTTGAGCTTTCTGCTTCCTTGTTACATGTGGCTACATATAGCCTGATATCCCACAGCCACCCACACACCCATCTCTGCTGTAGGTATGAGCTAGTCCTGTCTCCAAGCTTTCTCTGCCATAGTAGATTGTATCCCCTAACCATATTCTCAACTCCTTTGGCAAACCTTTATTCCCCAAAAATATTTGCATTACAATTCATAGTAGCAAAATTATAGTTGTAAAGTAGCAATGAAAATAATTTTATGGTTGGGGGTCACCACAGCACGAGGAACTTTATTAAATGGGTTACAGCATTAGGAAACTGGAGGAACATTGCCTTGAACTGTTAGCCAGAATAAGACTTTCTTCCTTTAAGTTGTCTCTGTATTATTGTCACAGGGATGGATGAGAAAAGTCCCAAATGTAGCATTCAACACTGCTTAAAACCTCCGACTGGCTGGAAAGAGATCCGCGGGCAGATCTTTCTGGATCTCTAGGGTCAAGAATGAGGGATATTGGTGTAGTACACAGACTCTGTTTCTAGTATACTAATTCTTTCTTAGTTTCAAATTTTATCTAAATTTTTGGAGCTGGAGAGATGGCTCCGTGGTTAATAGCACATGTTTCTTTGCAGAGGAACCAGTTTCGACTCTGGCGTCAACACGGAAGCTCACAACTGTCTGTAACGTCAGTTCCAGGGGACCTGATGTTCACATTCTCTCCTGGCCTCCACAGACCAGGCACATGCGTGGTGCACATGCATACAGTCAGGTGAAACACCCATACTCATAAAATAAAAACACATTTAAAAATTACCTATTTCTTAATTTCAGATATTTTATTTTCTTTACTTCTAGAATTTTCCACCTCAGTTCTTTATGTTGTCACCTGTTTTCATACATTTATTAAATACACTTCTTAATGCTTTTAACTCAGTGTACGAAACATCTGTGAGCCTGCTTTTAATACTTATTGCCTAATTTTGCTGTTTCTCATTTGGTCTCCTCTTCTGGTGTGCCTGGTAACTTTGCGCCGTGTGTCAGACATTGCATGTAAAAATTAGAGAGCTAACTGTAAGCTCTAGGTCAGAAGTAACAAACAGGTATCTGATGTGAGCTGTATATGTCACTTTAAAGATTTTAATAATGTACCCATTAAGTACATACAAATGGCCAAGGTAACTTTAATATGTTTTACTTAACGGGGTGTGCCCCCCAGAATAGTACTGTTTGAACTTGAAGCCAACTGTTCATTTGGTATCAACACACTATTTTGTAATAAGTCTTGGGAATATGTGTGATTTGTACATTGTACCAAAAGCACTTTTCAGTTCTGTAAGAGCCACAGCCTCAATGTCCGGGGCCTTTCCTGGAGCACAGTTCCTGTAGGCTGCTGGGCTTGGGGCAGATTGCCTTAAATAATCATGAAGGCGTCATTTCAAGAGTTTGTTACCTGTTTGCCCCTACACTACACTCACCCCTAGAGGGGTCCCAGCTGAATACATGGGCTGCTTACCAGATGCTGCCTCTCTTTCTCCAGGCCCTGGACCAGAACTTTTGTCTCTTCTATCCCTTGGATTGCAGAGAATCTGTGTTTAGCTCATCCCAGCTGCCACCTGTAAGGCAGCCTCAGAAACGGACTTGTCTCTCTGCCTCTCTCCTTCTTAGAACCTTGGCCCTTAAAATCCTAGACCTTAAAGTAATTTACACACACACTTTATTTACTAGTGCAAAAGATTTTTTAAATTATTCTCAATAGAACAGTTTATTCGATATATGCCATAGCCAGAAGTTTTAGAAGAGAAGAGGGGAGGAGGAGGAAGAGGATGAGGAGGATGACAAGGACTAGGTCAACGAGGAGAAGGATGGGGAGAAGGAGGAGGAGGAGGAGGAGGAGGAGGAG
>NW_004949130.1:894054-904054 GCF_000317375.1 Microtus ochrogaster
AGAAGAAGAAGAAGAAGAAGAAGAAGAAGAAGAAGAAGAAGAAGAAGAAGAAGAAGAAGAAGAAGAAGAAGAAGAAGAAGAAGAAGAACTTGGACAAAGTCTTACTTCTTTCCCTGTGCCTCAGCCCAGCAGATTCCCTGGAGTCTTAGTCTGTTCTGTACTGCTACAGCAGAATGAGGCAGAGAACGTCTATAAAGAGGGCTATTTAGCTCCTGTTTCTGAGAATTTGAGAGCATGGTGGCAGGTCCTGGTTGGTTCACAAGGGTCCCAGGGTGGATTTAATCTCAGGATGGTGAAAGTGTGTAAGGGAGAGGTCACATGGTAAACCTGAAACAAGGGATGGGGGAGGGGCTAGGCAAGCACTTTTTTTTAAAATACCAACTTGTTCTCTCTTAGAACTAATCCAGTCTTCCCTGACCTGAATGTCTCCCCTGAGACAGCATTAATCCCTTCAAAGTCCCTGTGACCTAATTACCCTACACCAACCTTCCCTTTATTTTTGTTTAAACTTCATTTCTCTCTTCCTTCTCCATTGGTGGGGCAAGTACTGGGCCTAGAACCCAGTTCCCTGACACATACTAGGTAAGAACTCCAACCATAGCCCAAGTCTAGTTCGTTTTTCTTTTTAAAAATGTCTTAACTTCTGAGAAATTTGTGCATGTTTGCAATGAAATATGATCATATCTACTCTCAGTTCTGCCCCCCACCCCACTCTCTCATATCCGTCCAACAGGTCCCATTTCCAACTAATATCTCTCTCTCTCTCTCTCTCTCTCTCTCTCTCTCCTAAATCCAGTTAACTCTGCACATATATGTGTGAAGGTGGAGCATCCCCTAGAACCTAAGAATCCTACCAAAGTCCACACCTTCAATAAAGGACGGTTCTCTCTTCCATGGCAACTACCCACTGCTAGTAGCTCCTCAGGGGTGAGGCCTGAACATCCTTTCTTCCCACAGCACGGCCACTCTAGAGACTAAACCTCCTGTATGTGGGCTCTGGGAGACAAACTAGATTCAAGGCATGGTAGCTGGGGGTGAGATGATTTCTTATTCTAGGACCAAGAAAAAAATCACAGCCAGTGAGAGTCAAGGCCAAGACGCTACCTCTCTTGCCTTTGTCTTCAGCTGAGGGTTTCTCACAGAGCAAGCCTCCTGCTTGCTTATTCAAGCCTTGCATGGGAGGGTAGAGAAGGCAGCACTGGCTACTATTTGGGGCAAGCTCAAGTTGTTACAGATGCTGGAAATCCAGACACACAATGGTGCACTCCTGTCCCAGCCCTGCAGAGTCAGGAAGATCAAGAGTTCAGGGCCAGCCTGGACTGTATAATGAGACCTTATCTGATTCTCCACCCCCGAATTGACTTATGTTTTCTTGAAATCAAAGAATTTGATTGTCTGAGAATTTCATACCTGCGTATAATGTGTTTTAATCAAATCTACCTCCTTTCCTTTCTCTCCGACCCTCCCACCCCTCATTCCTGTCTCAGCCAGTTTTCCCTTTCAACTTCATGGGATCTTTCTCTCTTTCTCTTAAGACACACCGAGTTCCCTTAGAGGTGTCTGCTTGTGCATGGGTGTTGAACTATCACTGGAGCATGGGTAACCTTTGAGGAGCTGCATACCTGAGGAAAGCCGACACCCTTTCCTCCAGGGCCATAAGTTACCAGCAGCTCCTCAGCCATGGGTGGGACTCCATGATCCCCTCTCCCATTCACGTTGGGATTTTATCTGGCCTAATCTCATGCAGGTCCTATTCATGTAGTCCCAGCCTCCAAGTTCCCATATATGCCATGGCCATTACTGCAGACATCCACTCCCTCCGACTCTTACAGCCTTCTTCTAGTCTTCGATGACCCCTGCGCTTGGGGTAGAGGGCGTAATATAGATTTCCCATGTGGAGCTGAACCCTCAGTCTCTTATTCTCTGCACATTGCTCAGTTGTGGGTTTCTGTATTTAATCACTGTCCACTATAAAAGGAAGCTTCTCTGAGACGGTTGAGAGATACACTAATCTGTGGGTATCACAATAAGAATACTGGGATCAACTTGATTCTGCTGATAATAGTACCAGGTTCTCCCCTAGGACCTATGCCCTTGTCAGCCACAAGTTTTTGTCTCTATTAACAGTACCAGGCACGGGTCTTGTCTTACAGATTGCAATTTAAGTCCAACCAGAAAGTAACTGGTTGCTCCTGTAACATGGGTACCACTATTGTACCAGTGTGCTTATCTTGCCAGGCTTTGTTTAGATTACTTAAGATAAAGAAAAAAAATTATCTGTATTTCACAACACAACAACAGTCACTTTGTATTTTATCTCTTTTGCATTTCATTCTTCACTCATTTTCTTTTTCAGTGTAGCCCTACCCTACATGTGACCTCTGAGTATCATGTATGTGTAATATATATGTGTGATGTGAAATTTCTCATGCTATTAAGGATACACACACACACACACTTTTACAGCTGTACTACAATTTCCTGTTTGGGAGTATACAGTTACTCTTGCTGTTGTTGAGGATGGAGGTTGTTGCCAACGTTTTATTGCAGAGGAAGTCTTTGAACACGAAGGGCGCCCTTCTGAGTCATCCTTGTCCAGAGACTCCATTCCTATAAACAGTTTGACTACAGCAGAGCACACGGATGTTTATATGCTCCTTGGCTGCCTTTCATCATTCTTCTTTCATTTTTTGGAAAGAGGGGTGGGATGTGACACTGTGGGCATGTGGCAGTCAGAACACAGCTTGAGGAGTCAATCCTCTCCTTCAGCCATGTGGCTTCCAGGATTGACCTCAGCAGGTCAGGCTGGGCAGCAGGGGCCTTTCCACCCTGAGCCGTCTCACTGGCCCCTTTCCCTGAAATTTTAAGCTTTCAATTTACCTCTCAAATGCCAAGGCACTTCCTACCAAATATCAGGATGTCATAGGACAACGAGGCAACATCTTTAGCTGAGATCCACGCTCTTCCTGGTCAATTCACCAGAACTTTTGGGTCTTTCATTAAGTGGGAGCAGGTCTACTGACATGTTTTAAGGGTAGGCTATAAATGGCAAAAACCAACTAAAGCATTTATAACCCAGAGAGAGGCCTTTGTGACGAAGTGGGAGGGACCCAATGAGAACCAACTTGCCACACATTTTCTGGAGTGCCTGGATCTTTGCAGTGACCCTGTGGATGGTGCTGCCCCTGGTGTGGCCTGTGAACTGCATTTTGGCAACCAGATCCTATTTTAGATGTGCTGAGAGCTGGATCCTATTTTAGATTGACTCGTGGAAGGAACCCCATGGCGACTCTGTAAATCAGAACATTCGTTTGCATTGCAAATCCTTCTCAACTAAGTAATCTTCAGCTCCTTAATTTTACAAATTGTATATTGTGATTAAAAAAAATTGTATATTGGTTTTTACAAAGTACTCTTAGAGGGCATGTGGGATCCATTTTAGCCATAAAGTTTGGGATTGTAGTGGAAGAAAGGCCTTCCATTTTGATGCTCCCCGGAGAGCTACTCAAGCCTGTCCTTAACCTCTAGGTGACAGTTTTGGACAGTTTTTTTTCCGGGGGAGCCTGAGCCCTAGATATGGATCACCAGCAGAACCAGAAGATGGAAGGGGACAATATCCTCATGGACTTCAGAGGAGATGGATGTGTGCTGTCTGGTTAGACCGTGGAAGGTCAGGGAGACAGAGGAGATTAAAGCATGTGGGTCTAGACTCAGCACAGGCTAACATTCCCAAAATCGGTCATCAGAGGTACCCAGCCTTAGCAACACATAGATCCCACTGAGAAAGGAGAGCCTGCAGCTGCCCCATCTCAAGTAAGGAAATGGTAGGGAGAGGGAGAGCTATATCCAGTGGCTACGTGGAGGTGCCAGTAAGGGCCTCTTTGGGTCCTTACGTTAGGGGATCAAGTATCAGCGCACTTGGGTTCTTTTTTCGAGACAGGGTTTCTCTGTAACTTTGAAGTTGGTCCTGAAACTAGCTCTTGTAGGCCAGGCTGACCTCGAATTTACAGAGATCTGCCTATCTCTACCTCTGCCTCCCAAGTGCTTTGATTAAAGGCGTCTGCCACCACCGCCTGGCAGAATCGCACTTGGGTTCTTTCGTCCTGTGCCCTTGAGTAGGAGAGGCTGGGTTTGAACATAGCAGCCCATTCCCCAGAGAGGCAGGTGCCCTCTGATAGCCTTGGCATCTCCAGTTTTCTTTCAGTCTTCCATACCAACACCAGGAAACCAGGTAGTTGGCTCAAAAGTCACATGTCAAATGATGACCCCAGAACCGATGAGTTGGCTCATTGAGTAAATGCGCACGCTGCAAGCTTAACAGCCTGAATTCGATACCAGAGCCCACATGGTAGGAGAGAGCCAACTCCCCACAAGCTGTCCTCTGACCACTACAGGCACACTGTGACACACATGCGCTCTTCACGCAGAAGAAAATTTAATAATAAAAAGGTACATCATGGCGACGTGTAAGGTATGCACAATGACTGATTTGTTCTCTCATAAGTAAAGTTGTCTTTGCACGGGGTCAGCACAGCCTCTCAGCTTCCCAGGGAACCTGTAACAGGGCCTCCTCCTCCTGCAAGCGGTTCAGCCTAAGCTTTGAGCTGAGGGCGTGTCTCCCGCACCAGCGGCAAACGCTGCAAACTTTGCAAGTTAGTGTAAGTACCGAGGACCCACTTAGTCTTCTCACTTAATGGAAAGTGGATATGGAGGAAGATCTCCCCGAGACTCACCCTTGATTTGGGGAAAACACAGAAGGAGCCTCTTTAAGTTCCATCCCTGCCGGAGCTTGTTGAAAATTCACGCATGTATCAGTAATTATTTAACAATCAGGTTCTTCTAAACTTTCATACCGTTTATACAGTGTTTAATTTACATGGATTTTTTTCATTTTACATGTAGTAATTAATTTTGTCTTGCTGACAGATGATTCTTGGGAATGCTTTCTAGAGACATCCCTGACAGGTACTTTTTAACCCTTTGTCTTCCTTTTTCTATTCTGGGGGTGCTTTGGAGTGGTTGGGCCCTGGGGAGACAAGGAGGTGGGAGGTAAGCTTTCCTTCAGAGGGATTGTTTATTCCGATGGATGGCAGGGGTGGGACAGGTTTAAAGTTCTCTAAATAACTCCAGTCAGACAGGAATACTGGAAAGACTTTTGCAATTTTATAAGAAATCCCAAAATTTGGAAAACAAGAAGTGCTTTTTGCCCCTCTTAAAATCCATGAAGGAAAGCTTCAGATATGAGGGTATAAAAATGGCATAGGAGTCGCAGGTACCAAGACTTATGGACCTGTGCCCACGTAAGAAGCCCTGTGCTACTTGGTCTGTCCCTGGAAGATCTTGGAAGTAGTCAAACCAGAACAGGGTGGTCTCCAAGCCTTAGCCTGTAACTGTCATAATCAGGACATACATATTGCCAGAGTTAAAATGAAAAAAAAATTGGAGGCAGAGGTAATAGAGCAGATTTTGTTTCAAATGTTGGAAAGAAGGAACTCTTTGGAACCTTTAAACAGGGATAATGTACCTGTTATTATGACTAAGAAGGACATTGCTGCCTTCGTTTTGCGACTCTTCATCCTAAGTGACCTTTTAAATATGGATACTGTTCAAGTCATATTTTAATATTAATGAATGGTGTCTACGCTAAAAGGAGGTTCAAACCATCCTGATATTTCACACATTGGGATCCGTGTCTGCAGATCTGCATCCACTCCATGGGCTTGTCACCATTGTGTGCCTGACTTTAGCTCTGACCTCTGAGCGCAGGAGTTGTCTGTGGGAAGGGTGTGCTCCATTCAGATGACATCACACCTTCCCGCCAGATTATCCCATGAATACACACGTGTCCCGAGGCCCCTGGGCATCTCTCAGATGGTGGACATTGTTCAGGTTTCCCAGGTGAACAGTAAGCCTGCACTCTGGGGGAGCCCTCTCTGACTTTGCTCAGCTAGACTTCTCCCTGGGTCAGCTGTAAGGAAGCGTGTGGAGGACAGGGAGCCAGATCTAGGCCACTGTCTTCCTTTGGTGTTTGCCACCATGTCTACAGCTCTGTCCCCAAGTGCCACTCAAGGCCACTTTAGGGATCTTTGACATTTTTCCAGACAAGGTATTCTGGTCTGGTTTGGCCTGTGGTCATGAAGGTCATTGTGTGTGTCGTGATTCTCTGTCTTGCGTCTGCTTTCATTCCTGTGGTATCTACTATTACAGTGGTGGAGAAAGGGGACCTTTCTCTCCCCGGTATATCTCCCAGTATTTCCTGGTGGACGATAGGAAGTTCTCCTTCTGTCCGTAATTTCCACCTGTGCATGGCAGGGCCGTTCCTGGGAGGCGACAGGAGCCTGGGCACTGGAGTTCATGTGTACACACGGCTCTGTGAAGGGGAACGTGCACAGCGCTTTCCGATGATGTGTGTGCATAGCTGTGTAATGTGCGAAAGGGTACCACTTTGAATGGTGTTGGCACGTGCTAGTGAATTCCCCAAGTGATGTGTAATATGCACCTGTGGTGTGCATGTGCTTACGTGTCTAACTGTCAGGATGGGTGTGGAGTGTAACTTTACCCACCAGTGGGTATGTGTCCAGACCGTGGGGCTTCAACCCCCTCAATCGTGTTCTATATCTCTGTGATAATTATCCATGTACAATCAATGGCCGTGCCTTCCCTCTCTAATTTGGTCACAAGCAATCTCGCTCTATTAGCAGACTGGTCATGTGCCCATCCCATTTCAGCCAGTCCGTCCCGGTGACGTTATCACTGCGACCTGAACTGGTGCTTGCCCTCCAGCGACCCACCTGCGTGAGAGCAGCATTGTCTCCGGGCTGAGGGGGCACTGTATTTTAAAGAAAATTAATTTCAAAGAACTCCGTTCTCATGACATTCCAGCAGCCGTCCTCCCCCTCCGCCCTAATCTCTCTGTGGCAGTGCTCACAAGCACGGTCGTTCCAGACAGTTCTTCATTTATTCTCTACCCCCCACCACACTCCAACCCAAACTCCCCACGGCTGGAGATTAGTCTTTTGTGAGGCAGGTCATCAAAGCTTTCTTAAAGTCCCAGTAAATTATACCCCTGGTTTCCCTCTTCAATTCCTTTTTGTTACTTTTTCAAAATATTCTATTAGTTTTGTTACGTATGATCTCCCTTTTGTGAATCCATGCTGAATATCTTTAATTAAATCATAACTTTCCCTATTTTGTCTCTGATTAGTGTTTCCAATATCTTCCCCACTGCTCAAGTCAAGCTTACTGGTGTTTAATTTCCTTGATCTCCCTTAGAGTCGTTATTAAATATAGGTGTTGCATAAGGGCTCTGGTCCACCAGCACTCCTCCGGCTTCTCCGGGTATTTGTTAATCGGCCCCCAGGCTCCTCACCTCCTCCTGCACGGAGTCGGAGATAGCTCCCACTTGTTCTGGAGTTATCAGTCCTTGGGTAGCCTAATTTCTTCCTCACCTGTTCCGCGGCGACGCTGATCTCCTTTGGAAATATTTTCTTCTCCTTTGGAAACACTTTGCGGGCTGCCAGCATCTGCTTCGGTCTCCTCTTTGTGGACACAAGAAGGCAAATAAAGTCGTTTTATTTATTTATTTTTGGCAGTTGTCACATTTATCCCAATTCACCAGGCTCTTTGCCTTTTAAGGTTTACCCCACCCCCATCTGCCCCCAGGATCTCACTATGGCCCAGGCTAGCCTCCAACTCTCAGTCCTGCATCTGCTTCACTAGGGTTGGGGTCATAGCTGTGTGCCACCAGGCTGGGCAGCTCACTAGGCTTTAGAAAAGGGTGCTGGGTGTGCATGAGACTCGAGTTCAGCAGCAATCACAGGAAGAAAATAAGCGGTTTCTAGTACCGTTCTGCTAAGTCCCGAGTTCGGGAACTGGTATTTCCTTTCCCCACAGGTTCAAAGCTGCTAATCCAGGGCCAAGAGTGCTGACCCTCAGCTGTTCCAGGGGAGGCTGGAGGTCCTGGGGCTTCCCTGACAACCACCAGGAGAAGAATCAGGCTCCTATTATGGGTTGTAGGGAGTTGTAAAGTTTCCCACGCATCCCTCTGGAAGTCTTTCCTGTGAAGTCAGCTCTAACTGGAAGTTCCTTGCTTCTCTTCTGTGCTGTATCTCCAGTCTGCCTCTGTTTCTGATGGATGTGTTTCTGTTGTCCAGGGATTCGCTCAACTCCAGGCGGTATCTTAGGCTCAGCCTCAGATAGAATTTCCTTCCTTTCTGGCCTCCATTCCCTGGACTCAGATAAAGGGCTACTCCGGTAGAAGGAGCCAGCCACTACCTTCAGATGCTTGGAACAGCAGGTGTTCTTGCAACGGACATGGGCTACATGGGGCTGCTTTTGAGCCTGACCTGAGGTCCCAAGGAACCCTCCTGAGATGTCCTCTCCTTTCCCACCTGACCCCATTGCCTTTCAGCGCACACAGCCCAGACAAATCTCTGAGCTAAAACATTGCTCTCTGGTTTAACTTCTGCGCCAAGTTTAAAAGCGAGATCCTTCCTAGAAACACACAGGCGTGCGACCTACATACCACCAAAGGGGCAGGGGTGGTGGCCCGGGAACAGAAGGTGCCAGGCTCTTCCCCTCCAGCAAGAGCTGTTGGCCGTATGCAGGAATCCAATGGCAGAGGCGACATCAGCCAAAAAAAATTTCAAGAAAGTATGAGTCATACTTAGTCCTTTTGACATTGCTTCACATCAAAAGACACACAGTCTGTGTTCTGTGTCCCTCATCCCTAACATGGAAACCGTTGGAATTTGCACGCACAGAGGGATTGGAAATTTTAAAAGCTTAATAAAGACTGTACACACACACAGATATTCTCTCTCTCTCTCTCTCTCTCTCTCTCTCTCTCTCTCTCTCTCTCTCTCTCTCTCTCTCTCCACGAACAGAGATTCTCTCTCTCTGTACACACACACAGATTCTCTCTCTTTCTCTGTACACGTGCACACAGATTCTCTCTCTCTCTCTCTCTCTCTCTCTCTCTCTCTCTCTCGTCAGTTTCTTAAAAGTGCATTTAATTAGGTCAGAGCGCTTGTTACTTTGAGGGGGCTGAAGATCATTTTAACTGCCTTTTTAAGTTACCATGTTGTGTTTTGACCCCTATACTACTGTACAGACCTGCTAGCTGGTGCTACCCACATCCAACAATGAGAAGCGAGGAGCCAAGGGCGACTCTCCCAGAGCCTGAGATCAGTTTTCTCCCCGACTACTGGTTCTCCATGAAGACAGGCCACTGTCCCTTGGCCTGGGAGTTATGGGGTGGGATGGCTGGGGCTTGTCCTTCTGACATTTCCCAAGATTCCCAAGACCCAGATCCACCCCCGGGGTCTCCCTCCTTACTACTGGGCTGCTGACAGCTGCCCCAGAGCTGGGGGTGCTGGCTTCTCTCAGCCCCAGTATCACTCCAGTGGCAATTGATAGACGGACTTTGTGAGCTGAAAAAAAAAAAAATCAAAGTCCCAGGTGCTCCGTGCTAACGACTGGAACATTTACAGAGTCGGACATTCTGTCATTTAATAAACCTAAAACGAAAAAGCTTTTGTCTGTGAAAGGTGGCCAATAGAAAAAGAGTTTGGATTATATGATATCTCATAACTTAATCATATGGCTCTTAAGAGGGGGACATACACAGCTGTGTCTCGCTAATATGCATGCAATATGTGTAAGCCGATATGCTTTAATTCGAAACTTGTTTTTAGCAGGAAGAAAAAAAGCGTTTAGATGAGGAACATTAAGATTCAATATTAACCATTTTCCCCCCTTTGGGCAAAATTAGTCATCATTTGATATTTTTAAAGCAGTATTTTATTATTTTTATTATTATTATTATTTTTGCTACACTGAGATGTGCCCACGCATGTTCAAAGTTCTGTGGCAGAGTGAGCAGAGGAAGCCAACAGCAGGTCCAGGTTTAGCCATCACGGGACAATGGATTTGAAAAGATGGACATTTTGCTTTTTGACTCTCAAGTCTCCTGTGAAACCCCCCAGACCTAGGGACAGGG
>NW_004949130.1:906554-919812 GCF_000317375.1 Microtus ochrogaster
TCTTCCCTTTTAAAATGCAAGGGGAGGGTGGGATTTTTTTTTTTTTTACCTTGTCTCATGAATCTTGCCTTCCAGAATGTCTCAGACTTCATGTTATGTTTACCAAGGCCAGGCCGGGGGATAGCATAATTTATAACCATCCCTATTGGGTTTTATGTAATAACTTTGAAACTCGTATAAAGTAATGATCCACAAACTCTTTTAATGTTCATTATAAAATATGAAATATTCCTCAGAACCATCGCAATTATGTGACCAGACATAACTGTTTCACACATGAGTAAATATAGGGAGGTTTAACATAACTTTATTATCTCCCTGTCTTTCCTTCACACTGATGTGATAATGCTGTTTTAATATTTTTTTTCTAAAGAAAAGTTAAGTAATTTTAGAATCTCTACCGAGGCCCGCTTTATTGGCTTTTGTAATAGAACTCTCAAATCTAATTGTATTTATGCACAGTCTGACACTGGTAAATTTCGTGAATGGAGGGGAACACACCCCCCCCCCCCCATGGTGTATTCCAGAACTATGGAGAGCAGAGTCTCTGCTGACGAGGCCTGGAGACCTGGCGAGTCCATCCAGGAAGTGAAACTGCCCAGGAAGGCCACTCTCTACCACATCCTTCTGCCCCCAACAGTGTCTGCAGATATGTCAGCGAAGGGACAGGTGAGCCTGGGGTAGGGACGGATGCTCTGGACACCAAACCTTTCCTCCCTCACCATGTCCTGTCTGCCTCCTGGCTCCTCTGGGGTGTGGCACGCATAGCGTGAGGGTGTATTTATTTATTTATTTATTTATTTATTTATTTATTTATTTATTGGCCTTTGAAGGAAATGTCTTTCAGGACGCCGCCTGATTTAGAGTTGAGTACCGTGGCTCTGGGGGTAGCTCTGGGGGTGGTGTTGACTTTTCTCTTGGCAGGGCCAAGGGGTGGAAAGTCTCTTGTGGGGGCGGAGTTGGGGGAGACTGAGAGAGATGGTTTTGGAAAACCAATTTGTGTTTCTTGCCTGGACTGAGTTGAATGAACTCTTAAAGAGCCTCCTGAGTCTGAGGACCGTGACTTACCTGGGAAGGTTGATGGAGGAGAACCCGTGCAAGAGAAGGTGTCTGCCTTCATGTCAGCAGAGGGGGGAACCACTTCTCCAATCTTAACAGAACAGTCCCATTTAGTCTTAGGCAAGCACCAGCCTCATACGAGCGTTTTGCCAGGTCTGGAGTGCACAGGAGTCTCTGCCCGTCTTACAAATGCAGCCACTGACCATAGGGCTGCAAAGAGCCCAAGCTTCCCTGCTTCGCTTTTGCCTTCTGGATCATGTCCAGGTTGGCCACCCCGCCCATAGACCTTAGATACATCTCCTCCTTGCTGCAAGGTCTTCTGAGGCTCAGGGAGGACGTCGGGACCTGACCGGTGGCCCGCTGGCTGACTTCGGCACACAGATGTGTTTCCTTTGGCCTACACCATATTTACACTTTTGTTTTCAATTAGTTGCAAGCAGCCCCAAGTGTTTTGTTTGTTCTTAACTTATATATCCTGATTTCTGAGACTTCTAGAATAACATGAATGCCCTGGACAGAGGACAGAATTCAAAGAGAGATGCTGTCCTCAGGAGCCAGCGCTGGCTTCACACTAAAGTCTTCTGCACAGCTTGGATCCATCCTTAGATAGCAGCTAAGGGTCTCGGAAAGCTTGGCTCCCACTGACGTCATCAGAGGGCGGGGCGATTCAGAAGTGTTTGGTTCCTGGGGACTCTGTCCTCCTTGAAGGATTAACACATTAATGGGTTTAGAGAATTTGATGTTATCCTTGGGAAGTGATAGCAACCAGGAAGTGGGTTCTGGCTGGAGGAAGTCATGGGACCTTTGACCTGGCCTCCTTCATTGTTCTTACTTGGCTTTCTAGTAGTGATTTGAACAGCTTCCTTTTGCCATGTATGTTGGTCAAGCCGTGTTCTGTGTGAATGGAAGTTCTGTCCCGCCTGGTCCAGCACGCTTTTTATCAGTGAGGCATTCTCATCTTGCTTCCTCTGCTTCTGGCTGGTGACTGCAGTCTGAGCCTTTCCTCTTCCCAGAATTCTCCTAGTCTGGTCGCCCCGCCTGTACTTCCTGCCTGGCTACTGGTCAACTGGAGTTTTATTAAACCAATAGGGGTGACAAATCTTTACAGGGGACAAGAACACTATCCCACAGCAGTTCTGCCTCACTTCAAGGCTAAAGCAATGGTCACCCACTGAGACCTCTAAAACCATGAGCCAAAAGACCTCTTTTCTCATCTGGGTTATTTCTTCCCCTCAGAAACGTGTTGCAAAGACAGAGACTGAGACAAACAAGGGACTGACATGCAGAGGCAGGATGCTTTGAGTCCACACAGGGGTGTGCAGAGGCTTGGGGCCTGACTTTGGGGCTACCTGCTAAGCGCTTCTCTGAGGTTCTCTGTAGGGGCTGTTCTCAACTCATCCCACTCCAGGGATCTCTCAAGTGCTTTAACTTTGCCTTCTGGCAGTTCTGTGTGAGTTCTTCCTCAGCTCTCTAGCTCCCACAGGCAAGCCACTAGAGATGGTAAACTTAACAGCTAATTAAGGCCTGACAGTCTCTCCTCCCTGAGGCCAGGCTTGGAACCAGCAGGCTTGTTGGGGAGGCTCTCTGCTGCCTCCTGGTGGCAGATGCGAGCCTAGCGCGAGTGTCTGGGCTACTCCTGGACTTGCCCTTTTCCTGGGGGTGTGTGAAGTATGAATTGTCCTCAAATGTATGGTCACCTATTCATATGGTCCCTTTGCCCACTCTAATTTCACCATATCAGTTGCTTCTGGAAGCCAATAGACTGCATAAATCCAGATTTAATGTGGTGGTTGTTATGGGGGGGAAAAGAAAAGGAACCTACAGAATGGCAGATGCCTTGTTCCAAATATTTCTCCCATGACTTCCCCTGGTCACAATATGACATTAAGGTGAAGCTTTAAGAATTGTCTTGCTTCCTGGACAATGGACATCTTGACATCCAGTTTCTTTAACATGGACGTGTGTGTGTGTGTGTGTGTGTGTGTGTGTGTAGGGGGTGGTACAGGGCCTTCACAGCACTGACAGAAGCTCCGTTTTTTGGTGCCTGGGGACCAGGAGCTGAGAGCTCCAAATGAAGGCCAGAGGCTGTTGCCAGGAGGCAGAGCCTGTTGGGCCTCAAGCAGATGCTTCTGATGCAGGTGTCTGCCCTGCAGAGCTGGACCAAGACTGTGTTTAGAGACTCAATATTTATCCTGCTCAGAATTCAGAATAATGGTTCAAAACGGTGCCTTAGGATGCTGGTGAGAGGCAGGGTCTCCTTGCCGCCATCGTCTACACTGGGTAAGCGAGGGTGGCCTCAGGCCCCTGGCATGTCTCCGCTGTGGGGCATTTGTTCCCGGCGTGTTGGGAGGTACATTTGGGTTGTCAGGTCAGGAAAGTCACACATGTCTCCTGGTTTGCCATTCACCAGCATTTGTCTGCTGGCCAGATAACTTCCAGATAAATTGAAACATCTATTTTTTTTCACTCCCCCCGTCCCCTGGAATTCCTGGTCAAAACCATCAAGTCTGCTTCAGGTCTGTCTCAGAGGAGAATCTGAAACAATATGGAAGGTGTAAGCACTTTGGAGACTTACAGAGACGAGCTAAATGCATCTTAGATTACAAGATAGACACAGGCTTTGTGGGGACCAGGAGATCTAAACCACTCTTGCTGTGGTTTAGATCTAGAGTGCCCCCACCGGAGGCTAAGGAATTGAAGGCTGCAGCTGTTGGTGCTGAGGGGGGACTGTCTCGTGAAGACACTAACCTCATTGATGAATCAGCCCACTGACGAGTTGATAGTTGAGCAGGAAATTGGGAGTTGGGGACTGGCTTATGGAAGTAATGACCAGGGCATCTTGCCCTGGTTCTCCCTTATGTGCCTCTCTGCTCATCGGCCACCGTGAGATAAGCAGCTTCCTCTGCCACATATGGCTCGCCCGATGTTTAGCTTCACCCCAGGCCTTTAGCGACAGGGGCCAAGTAAGGGCAGAGCCCAGTGAAACCGTGAGCTCAAATAAGCCTCTCCTCCTTCAAGCTGTGTACAGCAGACACTTTGTCCCCGTGATGGGAAAGTGACTAAAATAATCACATATTTAGTAGTCTCCCTGGAAAGCAGGGTTTGCTTTTCAAAATATCCCACTGGTACTGAAAACTTCAACCAAGACTTTTCGTCTATGTGCACACCCCTGGTAAAGTCTTGACACACAAATCAGGTCCAGGAAGAGACCGGCAGCAAAAGCAAATCATAAGAGACAAGGGTTAAAACAACATATTGCAGTAGAAGTCATTTAAGACATATGAATAGATTACTTCTGGAATTTTCTATTTGGCATTTGCACTGGGGGTGGGGGGGGATCCTTGCTCCCATCTCTCTGCTAACAGAACTTCTGCTATGAAAGCCTTGATCTCCTGGTCATCCCGCCTCCACCTCCTAAGTGCTGGGATTATATGCAGGGGCCACCGTGCCCAGGTTTAAAGTATCCAGTGGTATCCTTACAGGAATGTCAGCTGTTAGCAAGCTGTCCCTGCCTTCTTAGCTGTCTTCTCCAAGAGTTATGCTGCTTTTGACAGGTGAATATGGACAAGAAATCCATTACATATTGAATTAAAAGTTAGATGCGAAATTTAAAAAATAATATCAAAACCATGTGGCAACCAAGGACAGCTGCATGCAAGGCCAGCAAAGTGTGCCAAAAAGTCCACATGCTAGAACGACTGGAGAAAAGGTTGCACCAGCATGGCGAAGGGCTGAGGAAGGTCAGGCCAACTCAGTCCTCCTCTGGCTGCAGTGAACCTGTTTGGAGAAATCGACATGGCATTACATTGCTCTCTGAGGCACGGAAAAATGACTTCAAAATAAAAGACAAGAAGAGAGGGACCAAAGATGATGATGTCAGAAAGATGATGACAAAATAGAGAGAGAAGAAGGGGGAAGCTTGAGAGGCCAGAGGCTGCCTGGGCCTCCAAAAAGGAAGGATTTGACTTAAAACCCAATATTCTGGCATTATATGGTGGTCCACACCTGCCGTCCCAGCACCTGGAGACTGAGGCAAGAGGATCATGAGTTCAAGGTCAGCCCCAAGCTAGAAGAACACCGTTCCTATCCCCAAGTCATGCAAACCCAAACCAAAGCAGCACCAGAAAGTATTGGGCAAACTGCAGTCACAGGAGGAAACCTGTGCTGGTCACCCTGCAGTCTGGTCAGTATGTGTTCGGTCCACCCTCATGTCTGGGAGTACAGAGGGCTTGGGAAGAGGGTGGGGCTATGGAGCTACCAGGAGATGGACTAGCATGTCCAGCTGCCCTATTCTGGGGCTCTTCTCTAAGGCTACCCTCAATATTAATGGAAGGAACGGTCATCCAGTCTTCTGAGTTGGGAGCCACCTTAAAGAAAAAAGGCAGCGCTCTCTACAAGGAATGCATCCTCTTCAAGTGGACCTCCTGAGGTTGCCCTTCCGAGCACACACCCCAGCATGGCATGACCAGACCATTTTCTCACACAAAAAAAGTAAATTCCTTTTGCGTTTTCTTCTAAAGCACACTGAGACAATACTAAAGCTATGGGGGTGTTGGGAGGCTTTCTTCTGGGGAAGCACACTGGGTCTTCCCATGACAGGATAGCCAGGGAACATACTGTCCACTGACTCCCACCATCCTGTTGGTTGTTGGTGCTATTGCGCGGACAAGCAAGCGGGTAGGTGCCCTGACATCCCAGTACCTGTCCCTTCTTCTCAGAGGCCCCTGCACATGGGATCTCACACTCTTATGGGAGGTGTTCTTAGACCACTTTACCTAAGAGTCCCTGCAGAAAGTGTGCGCCTGCGCACAGGTTCTCCAGCCTGCCTTCTTCCTGACAATGGGACAAAGTGTTCTGTTTCACCCGGGGACTTGTATGCTAAAATATATAACCAGACATATAAAGGAAAGAAATTGATACAAGGTCTCAAAATAAATACATAATTCAGGACTAGCTGATAAACTAATAAATATCTATCAGTATTATATTTCATAGTTTCCCAAAGATATCTGAGGGGCACTTAATTGTTACTGGCTAATCAATTATTCAATTAACCTTCTTCTCATTGAATATATATTTGATACAACTTTTTGAAGCTTCAGCTTTAAAAGGCTCCTATCGATTGCAAGTTTCAAGGCCATATGGCCTGGTTATTGGATTTGTGCCTCCGTGATTGACAGCAGGGGCCAGTAATCTCATGCAAATATTTCAGATGATGTGCAATCTCTGTGACGAGTCCACAAGGGCGATGCTCATTCCGCAGATAAATGCCTCTCTGTGCACGCGTGTCGGCACACACGGCAGAGTCTCTGCCTCGTCTGTGCAAGCGGCAGCCCTGCGCATACACACACACACACACACACACACACACACACTCACGCAGTCGGCTTCATCTAGTGCAAACACTGGCCTTGATCCAGGCCACACTCCAGACATGAGCCCAGTGTTCCAAAGAATAACCGCCTCATCTCACATTCCCCCCCCAATATTTCAGTGATTCGAATTTCGGAGTTCTTCTATTTAAACAAGATAAGGGAGCAGCCGCGCTCCCAGATTCAAAAATTAAATTGCATGAGGCGCAGGCTTGAGAGTCGAAAAACAATCATTTCGGCCCCCAGAAGATCTGTTCTCCTCCATTTGGTCCTGTGTTACTTCTTGAGGTTTGTCTTAGGTAACTCTAGGTTTGTCATGCTCTAACGGTGACTGCCTGTCCTAATGCGATTTTTCTCTCTATGGTAGACTTTGCGGTCAGTGTGCAGATTGGAGTCATGGTCACCATATGTCTGTGGGGACAGGTCGGAAGCTCAGAACTGTGTATGAGAAATCACTTTAGAGACAAAGGTGGATAGTTTGAGACCAGCTCAGGCTATGTAGTGAGAGAGAGGTGGGGGAGGCTGGAGAGATGGCTCAGTGGTCAAGCGCTCTCATAGCTTTTCTAGAGGACCCTAGTTCGGTTACCAGCACCTACGTTAGGGGGCTCACAAACACCTGTAACTCCTGATCCAGAGGACTCCACATCCTCTTCTGGTCTCCACTGGCACTTGCATATTTGTGCACATACAGACAGACAGACACGAACACACATAAACCACAATTCTCAAAAAAGATAGAAAAGAATACAGAAATGTCAAATGAAATCTGTGGTTTGCCATTCGAGTCTATAGGGAGTCGTGCGTGCACTGTGCCATGTGTGCCTGCAAGATTTCTGGAAACCAAAGAAGAAGTATTTATCAATTAGATCTAAACTGTGCCTGACTGTCCATTTGCCAATTCCCCTTCCAGGAAGTTAGCCAAAGTAAATCACCTGATCCACGGGAGGAAGATCTTTGCGTCAGGATATTGATTGACACATCCTTGATAATGGGGGCACTTAAAAAATAACCCTGTGTCCAAGAATGGGAAGAAAGTTGAATTAGACGCCTCTCCAGGAAAGAGCACCATGTAGCCATAAAATTATATTACAGGGGAGTAATTAATGGTACAGAGAAACATTGGCAGTCTCAATAACATTCAGTGAAAAACTGGACCCGAAACATAAATTTCACAGAATATAAATGATATAGTTATGTCTAGGAAAGAATAGAAAAAGATGGGGTAAATTTAAAGGCGGAAACCCGGGGGGAATACTCCTTCCTTTTTTGTGTTTCCCCCATTTTCTCAGTTATCTATATGTTTTACTCTCTTGCCCCTGAAGATCACGAAATTAGCACCGTTCAACAACTCAGAACCAAACTCATTTGATGCATCTGACTGCCACCGGAAAGGGCTTGTTTTTGCAGGGTCCCTCCTGACCTCCAAATCCTCTTTCTTCTTCTCTCTCTTTCGCTCTCATGGTGGCTCTCTGAGATGTTGATCTGTGGGTACCCAGATGGTCTGCTCTAGCCCCCAAAATAGTCACAATCAAGATACCAGCAAAGAGGTTCCCTCCCGAGAATGCCATCCCCAGGCTGACCTCCTTCACGCAGGCGCATTTGGGTAAATCTGCGCCTAATGATTTTTTACATTAAGCCCCAGCTTGTGTTGGGTCCTTGTGAGGCGCGGTAATTTAAGAACACTCATTTTGCACATTCCGATCCCATTATGCTACATTGTTACTGAATAAAGACTGGTATTATGTTGCTCCCATAAAGGGCAGAAGTGGCCTGAATTTTATCTGCTGAACGAATCAATCTGGATTATGTCAGCCGAAAAGAATTGCGGGCTGTAGTCTACCGCAGATGGAGGGGGGGTACTTTTTTTCTTTTTTAAATGTATCTTTTCCTTCTGAATACAGGGACTAAGATAATGCCTTGTGATGATGGAAAAGTAGTTTTCTCTGATATTTTTTTTCAATGAAGAGTGTATCAATTATCATTTCAACATAGCGTCTTAGGGGATCAAGAGAGAACAGGAGACCGTTTCCCCATATTAATACTGTGCTGTGTTTAAGCCGCCCTGACTGCCCGTCGGGGCTGTGGGAAAATGACTGGACAGATAATGAGAGAAGAACATAGAAAAGAGCCGAGGGTGGGGCTTGGCAAGGCCGGGGCTATTCAATCGGCTCCACCGGGGAGAGGGAAATAAGTCCTTCAAGAGCGGAGGACTGGGAGGGCTGGCCCTTCTTTCTTTCTTTTTAAATTTAAGAAATAGTTTCCCTTTGGTGGGGGGGGGCGGAGAAAGACACATTTAACCCTAACTCTGTCTTATTCTGCCACCAACCCGTTCTCTCTCTTGGAAGTGGACACGGTGCACATTTGAGACTGCTTGCCCCTCCACAGTGAGTTTCAGAAAGCAGGATCCGATTCCCAGTCCCCTCGTGCAAATTGCTTAGAGTAAGGTGGTGTCATTTAATATCTGAGTACAGAAATGCCTTCACTTGGGGAAATCCAGTCAGACAACCCCCCAATACTTCATGTGATCTTTGAACAGACTCTGAATAGAATTCACCTCTTGCTCTCTATTTCTTTATTTATGTGCTAGAGGGAAGAAAAATCCTTTGAAACCCAAAACTTTCAGGGTGGTGTCCGTCCACCCTGTAAATTACTTAAAGGGACATAGCGGCTGCAGTTTGTAACCCCTCCCGTGCACGCCCCAGCCAGGATGATGTGGCCCCTTCTAAATATTTACTTTAGAGATGAATAGCTCTCCTAATATTATTGTGTTCAGACTTGCTAGCTTTCCATGCAGCAGGCCTAATTCCACCATCTGCAAAGTTCTAGATTTTTCTAATACTTCTAAGCTGTTTCTAATCTATTTTTACTGCCTTGTTCTGTCCTGAAATGTCAAAGAGTGCAGACGAGGTCTCGGAATTAACATGACAGTTAAGAAACTTGGCGAGGCTTCGGAGCAGATTGTGACATTAACAGAACACAAAGGGGCACGCCGGAATTAACATTAATGCGTGCTCGCAGACACTATAAAAATCTATATGTCCACGATTGGGGGGCACTGAAAATAGGCCGGGTTTTAGGACTGCCCACTTAAAGACAGATCTTCGCACTGAAGGGAGATTTCCATATGAAAGGCGAGTTACTGGGAAGTGGTGCCCTGGCCCCTTCTGGGAAGTACAACAGGTTTATGTCCTAGGTCAAGCAGGCATATGGCTGCCTCTGGCTGCCAATCCCTCCACCCCTAGTCCCCACCCCCACTCCCGGTTTCTTTAATCTGTGTTGAGAGTGACTTGAAAGCATTAATAGCATTTTCCCCCACAGCTGTGGAAGCGACCGTGTGATAGATGTACCTAGAAGCCGGATCATTTGTTTAGATTCACAGATTGGAAAAATAAATCACGTAGGGCCAACTTTTAATTTCATTTTAGGAAGGTTTCAAAGAGCTGTCTGGAGGAAGGCATGCTGAGTTGCTCTCTCTCTCTCTCTCTCTCTCTCTCTCTCTCTCTCTCTCTCTCTCCCCCCCCCCCCCCCGTTCCTCCCTTCTGCTTAATTCTTCCTTGGTGATTGTATAAACACTAATGACCTGACCTCCTTGGTGGGCTTCTGGATTCTGATTGGAGAGTCTTGGCATTTTAATCACGGCTGCATCTACAGGGAGGGGTGGATGGAGCTGGTGCCCTTCACAGTTTCCCTGGGGAGCAGACTCCAAACCGGGACCCATTCTTCTTGCCTGTGTGACTTCAGGTTCGTTTGAAAACTTCTCTAGACTCGGATCTTCATTCCAGAGTGGAGGAAACAAATGTGTGCCCACGCGGGCGGCTGCCTTGGAGTGGAGTATACGTCCGGGAAGTTCCGGCGTACAGTAACTGGCCCGCACAGTGATTTTTGTTCTTTTGTTTTTAATTGGAGAGGAGCGGTAAGACCCTGTGTGGGTAGGAGGGGAGAGTGAAGTCCTGGCCTTTAAACAGAGTCTGCTCCCCCATGGAGTCAGTGCAGCTGCTATCAAAGAAACCTTTCTTCTAGAAAGATCTCTGATCCCTTGTGTACTCTGGTTGCCTCCCTACTGGGAGGCAGAGGGCTGAGATGCAGCTGCTAGCTCAGACCCTTGGTCTGCTATGCACACCAGCACCCCAGGCCTCTCTTTATCTACCTGTAAACAGGGCATGATAGCTCCTCCTCGGAGTTTTGAGAGTAAAGTCAGGCAACCAATAGGAAGTCCTGTGTGTGTGTGTGGGGGGGGGGTTGAATCCAAGTACAGATCCCAGAGAAATCTGAATGGACATCTGATAGACAGACCTGCACACTTACGTTCACTGTAGCCAAGGTACAGCCTAGATGCCCATCGGCAAGTGACCAGAGAAACACACACAGCGTGGAACATTTGTCAGTCATAAAAGAGCATGAGGCGGTGTTCCCTGCAGGAAGGGAGTAGATGAAGTCAGAGGTTATCATGTTTAGGAAAATCAGCCAGATCCAGAAAGCTAAATACTCATGGCTGTGTCCATGTAGAATCTGGAACAAACGGAAGAGGAAATTAACAAAGCGTGGTGATCTGTCATAAGGAGGCAGTAGATGTAGAGTTACCAGGGGGTAAATATCGTGGAGGACATTACACCCATTTATGGAAATGTCACAATGAAGTCCAATATTCTGGGAAGAAGGAAGCTCTTTCTCCAGTCCTTCCCAGACCACTGAAGAAGCAGGATGTGACCTACCCCGCTGAAAAAGGTACCGAGCCATGTGGCTAATATAAATAAGAATAACGGGTTAATATAAGTGATAAGAGTTAATAAGAAGTCTGAGCTAATGAGCCAATCAGTTTATATCTTACACAGACTCTCTGTGTGATTTTCTTTGGGGCTAAATGGCTGTGGGAACCGGGCAGGACAGAAACCCCAACAAGCAGGCCCTCATGTTACACAATATTTTAGACATTTAGCATGCATTTTCAAAAAGATAGCAAAAAGACCCCAAAGTGATGACAAGCCCCTCACTTTGCCCAGGTGGGGCAATGTTTGAAAGCAACAACCATTATCTGATGAGAAAATCTTCAGAAGACTTTTAGGAACTGTGTTTCCTCCAGAGCTGTTTCGGGGATGGCCACACCCCTCAGTCCCTGCCAGGACAGGACCCACATAGGCAGTTCAGCTCAGCATAGACATATGGCGCTGGGGACCGAGGGAGGCTTGCCTGATGCGGAGCTAGGCAAAGTCAGCACTGGTTTGCCGGTGTCTATGGGACAGCGTCCGTGCAAACGTTGCCAGGTCCAGCCTGTATGGCTTGTCCTTGGGAAGGGACAATGCTAAGACCAATGTTTCAAAGTGATCTGGAGAAACCTTCCCTCACAACAGGCCCCCAAAACCATGTCAGGGTCCCCCCCCCCATGCATGAAGCTCCCCCAAGAAGCTCTACGTAATCCCCAACAGCAATGAGGACTCTGGGACCTATTAGTCCGAGAAGCGCCCCCCCCCGTGGGTGGCACGCATATCTTCCTAAGGTCAAGAAGCTGAGGGACAGGAGGCATCATCCGCCAGTAGCATATGGTGCATGTCTGCACCTCAGGTGTGCATTTATGCACATGCGCTCTTGGCCCGCTCTGCTCTCCCAGGAGACCGACCCTCCTGGCTGCAGCCGTGAGCCAGCTTTCCCCGCCCTCAGCATCCTCCTTAGCTTTCTCTCACCTTTGACCCTGTGACTCAGGGTTCATGCTCAACTGGGCGGTACAAATCCTTTCCTACCCTCCTTTCCCGCTTTATATCCGGGGATGCCTGCTGGGCCGGCTGTACTTATGTAATTCCACCAGTAGATGGCGGCATCTGCACAGCAGTGAGAGCCACATCCTCCCACCCACCCCTTCCGGCCCAGGATAAAATTCAGCTGGCTCTGCTCACTAGGAGCTCTAAGCCAGGGGTTCTAAACCTGAGGGTCACGACCCCCAAAGCCAACCGGGAAATGCAGATATTTACATTATGATTCATAGCAGTAGCAAAATTATAGTTATGAAGTTGCAATAATTTTATGTTGGTGGGGTCACCACAGCAGGAGGAATTGTATGTAGTAAAAGATGGTAGTATCAGGAAGGCTGAGACCCACCAAGAGGCCTTTTGAACCCTAGAATGTTCCAACAACAGCCTTGGGTGTCCCTAAAACTCCACAAGTAAGGTGAGA
The DNA here is from genome assembly GCF_000317375.1 of Microtus ochrogaster. Classification (NCBI taxonomy): domain Eukaryota; kingdom Metazoa; phylum Chordata; class Mammalia; order Rodentia; family Cricetidae; genus Microtus; species Microtus ochrogaster. Next base: position 919,151 of record NW_004949130.1, read on the forward strand.
AGGAAGCTGGGGACATCATGTTCTAGCAACTTCTGTCTCAGAGGTGAGGCTGAGTCCCATCTTTAATTTTGTAGGGAAGATCCCCACAGTTAACAAACTGCGACATTTTACAGAACACATCGGGAGGCCTGGGAACGGAGCCGTCTGAACCACAGTGGGAGGAGCCAAGTGCTGTCATCTTATCTATGCTATACAGCACCCAGACCCTCAGCACCACACCAGTGGATGTCTGCTGTTCTCCGGGAACATGAGCTGTCCAAGCTCGCCTTGTTAGCATCTTCCAACACCAGAGAAACAGCTGTTTACTGGCGGGTCCCAGGTCTCTCAGTACCGGGCGCTTCCTCCTCATTGCAGTCCACAGACACACACGGGCTGCCCAGTTGGGGAACTTGTGCTCAGGCCTGTGACTTGACACAGCGGTGCAGGTCACAAAAGGAGCCCAGGCTGGAAGAAAGCCTGACTCCTACATTTCCAGCTGTGTCCCCCACGGTGTACTGTCCTCTCCAAGAACAGTCACAGGGGAGCGGGAGGGGGAGGGGGAGCACGTGATGACAGAATGTTTGCTGCCCAAGCCCTATCTATCCAAAGTCATGGTGGTGGATATGGGTGTGAACATTCTCTCTCTCTCTCTCTCTCTCTCTCTCTCTCTCTCTCTCTCTCTC
>NW_004949130.1:919917-924983 GCF_000317375.1 Microtus ochrogaster
AACAGTCTGTAACAGCTGATCCGAAGTGTGGCCCAGCAAGGGGCAGTGTGCCCAGAACTGCAGTTTGAACTTAAAGGTAGTCGGGTATGGCATCGCTAGCTCCATTTCATGGCCTTGGCGGGTCTAAGACACCTATCAGAAGCTGCGTGGCTGGTGAGCCGCACAGACAGGCTTGAAACCGCATCTTAGGGCACCGTCATTTCTAGCCACATTGCATAGCCTACCTACGAAAGGGCTGTGGCACTTTCCAGAAATGTTAACTGTTACCCCTTAGAAACTGGTTCTCCTTCCAGATATTAAATGTGATATTAGGGTAAAAAGTAATTGTTTCTTCTTAGTTTACAATAATGAAGCTTGTGGTGTTTCTTTCCAGGAAACAACACACTGTCGAAGTTAGGATGGGTTCTACTGAGTGTTTTAGGTTGTGTGTGTGTGTGTGTGTGTGTGTGTGTGTGTGTGTGTATCTGGCCTTGCCCCTTCTTTCTTTCTCTCTGTGTGGGGGTCTATATTTTATCTTATGGGGATGGCTTCTGTGTTCCTCATTCAATCTGAGTCTACAGCCTTCTCCCCCCAAGGTGGCACATCTCAAGAAGTGTGGATGTGTGGAGTCCCCTCCTGGACTCAGCACTAGGGTTTTCATTTGGGGTTCAGATGGGGTGCATTGTAGTTCTCAAAGAGCGAAAATGATTCCTGGTACAGGGTAGGGGAATGCTTCAGGGGTACAGACATGTAGTAGGGTCTGGCGCCCTGACGTAACGCAGAGGGGTCTGGCTGGTGCCCTGATATAATGCGATGCGGTCTGGCTGGTGCCCTGATATAATGCGATGGGGTCTGGCGTCCTGACGTAACACAGTAGGGTCTGACTGGTGCCCCGTTATAATGCAGTGATGTCTGACTGGCGCCCCGATATAACGCAGTGGGGGTGTGGCTGGCACCCTGATATAACGTGGTGGATGGCTGGCGCCCTGATATACTTCAGTGGGGTGTAGCTCCCTGATATAACACAGTGGGGTCAAGTGTCCTGACTACCTATGTCCCACCGAGAGCCTAGAAAGAATGTGTGAGGACCATACCCATTTCCTGGCCATCCTGAAGTGGCAGCCTGATGGCTGGGGAACCTCTGTTGCCCTTTACTGTGGGAAGCTACAAGGAGGACCCACACAGCATCTTTTCCAGCTCATTCACCTTCTGCCAGCTCTCAGCAAGGGGCTCGGGGATCTTTATCCCATTACTAGAGAGGCTAGGATCTGGCTTCTGGGCTAGCTTAGGCACAGTGGCTTCATGTGGGGCCCCCCACCCGTGGCATCAATCGAAAGGTGTCTTTTGCCTGCTACTTCTCACGGAGGTCCACCAGAACCTTCTCGCGGTCCAGCTAGATCTCCCTCAGGGGGTCAGGGCCTCAGCTGTCTCTCAGTGAGGAGGTGTAAAAGTTAGCTTGGCATCTCTCTGGTACCTAGTCAGGTCTCCTCATTTCTGTTCCTCTCTTGTCCCTGGCACCAACAGACATCTGGCGGGCTGTACTGTACAGATGTGTGCCAAGGGCCCCGTGGAGACTGGCATTCAAACTCCTCCCAAGATGCTCCCTCCAGGCAGCTGCCTATCTGCAGCCAACTTCCTTGGGTTCCCAGCCTTCTAAGTCCAGCCTGAGAGAAGGAAGTAGGCTCTTCAAAAGGTAGCCCCACAGACCCAGACAAGTCTTTAGCCAGGAAGAATCCCCGCCCCTTTCCCAGGGCTGGGAGCAAAGAACTGCGAATCCCAAGGTGGCCACAAGAGGGCACCCAATACCCACAGAAAGATCAGGCTTTGCTCTGAAAGAGATGGCTCTGTGAACAAGCGGCGTGAAGAAGGTAGCTAAGCAAACCACACCTGTCCAGCTTTACCACCACAGGGGTCTTGAGAAAATGATCTCAGAGCCAAGTGTGCGTACTCTTGGAAAGACTCAAGTAAGGGAGACCTCAGTTTAACCGTTTGGTTCACTTACTCATTTACGGAGTGTCTGCTGTATTAAGGCCAGGTAAATCTGGAAGAAATCTCGAGGGGTCCCAACATTGGAGAACCACCCAGTTCATCGTCTGCCGGAAAGTTCATTGCTGGGGACCTTTCTAGGACGCTTCAGCACACCCCCTCACTGGGGCCACACAGACCTTCACCCACCTATTGTCCATTGTTCATCTTCTGCGATAGTCACTGTAATAGCGTGAATGACAGACGACCCCCCCACTAGCTCAGACTTGGTCTCCAGTTGCTGCTTGGTGAGGTTTAGGAGGCGTGGCCTTGATGGAGGAAGTATGCCACTGGGGTGGGGCTTTGTGATGGAAAAACTGCTTGCCCTTGCCTTTGTAGACGTGAACTCCCAGCTTGTGGGTGACTCCAGTCACAGTACATGCCCCTGCCGTTAGGGACCCATATCCCTCTGGACCCCTGAGCACAAATAGACTCTTCCTTCTAGTTGCTTCTGGTCATGGTGTTTTTTTATCACAGTGAAAGAAAAGTAACCAATACTGTTACTTTCTTCAGAGACGGGACAAAGTGTCTTCCAGAAACCATCTCATCAAGGAAGGGTTGTCGGAATAGTTCTCCCTTCATATCCAGGCTGCACGGGAAGCCACCAGGGGCTGTATGTTCTCATGGGGCTTCTTCCCCCCACCTAGGCCCCACATTCCCTAGGTTTATAGCCCGCCCCCCAAACAGTGCCTCCCTTCAAGAACTCAGATCACAAGCCTCTGGGCAAGATGTTACATTTCAGCCACAATACACTGCAATGAACATTTTAGTCAAACGTAGTTCAGTTCTATTGCTCAGTCTACACAGAAGGTGCTGCAGGTCAGAACTAGTCACAAGCATGCCACAAACCCCTTTCTCGTCTATTAAGTTTTCCTGTGAAATCTGGAGGGGACGTGCCTGAGATGATGACTTAAAAGATGTAAGTCATAGTGCTTGGGGCAGTTGTGTCCCAAGTTGCTACCCTGCCATTAATATGTATATAAGGGCTCCTAGGGTTGCTGTAGTAACTGGTGAATACATGTATAGATGCGAAATGAGTTGGGAGTATCAGTCTAGCCCGTTGGATGCCTGGCACTGTTTCTATGGACTAGGGCATTTAAGTTTCCATCTATAAGAAACAAGACCCCAAATTGCTCCTCACCAATAGTGCTGTTCTGCTCACAGATCAGTGTCCGGAGAATCTCACCATACAGGTGTTGAAGGCTGAGGAGAAGCTCTCTGGTCTATAAAACACACTCGGGGGTAAACCCCGACCCCAGCTATCTCTGTGACCTCAGGGAAGTGAGGGGCAGGGATGGAGTCTCAGACAAACCTGTTGGGAACCATCTGAGGAGCTCCTGAAGCAAACCGCTGTGGAGGGGGCGGGGTCTCTCTGAGACCGAGAGGGGAGGAGTCTCAGGATCATTGCACCTTTTTATTCAGTGAGCCCCTGCCCAGAGAGCACCCTTAGCAAAACCCTGGGACCATCTGCACACATGGGAACGGTTCACAGGAGAGGTGCAGAATGGGAGGGGCCCTACTTTCGGTCTTCCACTCCGGCTTCCGGACTTTGCTCCAAGTTCCTTTTTGCTTCTTTCTGCAGAGTCCGATTTTCCACTCAAAGCCCGGACTCCTGTCCCGTTATTGACAAATGACCCATGTGACCCCTGTACTGTGAGCGCCGTTGCCCTGACTCCTGGCATGGTCAAAATAACCTTCTAGCATGAAGGGAATACAGAACCAACCAATCAACTAACCAGAACGACCACTCCCTTCTCGCCTGGTGGAAGCTCACTGTTCCAGCGGCTGAGGTCTGCTCTGGAGTGCTCAGCCGTCTGGTCCCACCCCACACATATGCAAACTGGAATTCTGATTGTTGATCGTCCGTGTTTATGGCTAAAATATTGCCAGTGACCGACGTGCGGCCTTTTCTCCTACGTTGTCATTTTATGTTAATGGAACACCCCTGTTAATCTAATAGAGTTCAGATTTATGTAGGATTCTGGAGGGCATCATATTTTAATCAATACGCATTCCACATTCAGATGGACAGATGTGCAAACTCTCCCCATCCCTGCACTTGGATTCCATCAGTTGTCAATAGTGCCCCATTGAATCCTGCAGAAAGCCAGATTGATGGGTCCGAGCAGGTTCCATTCATCACACAAATTAACTTTTGGGGGAAAGGATGTGAAGGGTCAGGCAGCATCTCCGAAAGAGGAGCTCTAAGTTATTTATCCGGAGGAGTCGGCGTGGAGGCGGGGGCGGGGCCACGTGAAGTGGGATGTGCTTTGTATCTTATGGACAGACAGGTGGGGATAGTGCTGCCTCTGGGTGTTGCTGTCCCACAAGCCCTTGGGCTGGTCAGGAGTACCCAGATGCTACAGGAGCAGGGGAGGATCTCTCTGTCAAGTCTGCCTGCCCTTCACTCTCTGTGTGCACTAGCGAGGGTTTTTTGTTGTTGTTGGTTGGTTGGTTGGTTGTTTTTTTGTTTGTTTGTTTGTTTGTTTTTTTGGCAACTTGATACAAACTAAAGTCACCTGGGAAGTAGGAACCTCATTTGAGGAACTGCCCCATCCAGCCTGGCTTGTGCAGCACTATTTTTTAAATTGATGTATGTTGGAGGGCCCAGCACACTGTGGGTGGTATGAGTCATGGGCAGGCAGTTGTATGAGCAAACCATATACACTGCATTCCTCCATGGCCTCTGTATCAGCTCCTGCCTTGACTTCCCTACTTCCCTCTGTGATGATGTAAGGTGGTGTTACTCTAAGCTGCTTTTTTTCCCCCTACAGCTATTTGTGATGCCCAACAGAACAGGGACCCAAGGAGAAGAAAAGGAAGTTAGTAAAGTGTGCACCACCAGTGAGGGGCTGGTGTATGGCTCAGTGGTAGAGTCCCTGCCTAGAATCCCCCAGTGAGGGGCTGGGGTGTGGCTCAGTGGTAGAGCCCCTGTCTAGAATCCCCCAGTGAGGGGCTGGGGTGTGGCTCAGTGGTAGAGCCCCTGCCTAGAATCCCCCAGTGCGGGGCTGGGATCAGTGCTTAGCTCTACAGTGCTTTCCTAGCAGATGTGAGGCCCTGGT
>NW_004949130.1:925083-940584 GCF_000317375.1 Microtus ochrogaster
CTCAGTGGTAGAGCCCCTGCCTAGAATCCCCCAGTGAGGGGCTGGGGTGCGACTCAGTGGTAGAGCCCCTGCCTAGAATCCCCCAGTGCGGGGCTGGGATCAGTGCTTAGCTCTACAGTGCTTTCCTAGCAGATGTGAGGCCCTGGTTCCATCCCCACTATATTAAAACAAATAGTAAGATCATCCAAGAAGCACCTGTTATGGACCCCAGACCAGTTAATTACCTCTGGAAAAGGACCATTTGCTTGGGTGAGTAGGAAGCTTTATTGCACCATCCAGAAGAGCTAAGCATGGTAGACCAGTTACCCCAAAACACCATCTTCACACAGGTTCCCTATCTCCTTGACTCCTCAGCAGAGTGTGAACCCCGCAACTGGCCACCCACTGACCTGGATCAATCTTAAATCAGGAAGGCAGGGACTAGGGAGGATTCCAGCAAATAGTCCCCAGGGCGCTGGTTTAGATGATTAAAGAGGTCCATGCACTCAGGAAGGCACAGGCCATTTCCAGCAAGGCTGGCCATAGGCACATCTGCATTCACTGCCAAACTCCACACATTGAGAGGAGCTTCTAAATGCCAAGACTTTTTGAATGTGGTTTATTCCAGATTCATATGTTGCTTTTCTCATTCTTTACCCTGAAAGTTATCTTGGGAGAGGAAGGCTTAATTTGGCTCAGGGTTTCTGAAGCATCATTTTCTGGTGAAAAAGGCATGCCTGGGTTGTGCTGACAGTGAGTCTGGGGCTTCTCATATCACAGCAGGAAGAAAACAGAGACAACAGGTCAGAGCCAGGGGCCACTTTGTCCATTTGGGTCTCACTTACTCTACACCCTTCAAACAGAACCTCCAGCCAGGGATCAAAGCTTAAACATAGGTCTGCAGGAGACATTCCAGATCCAAATCACAGCCCAGGCCAAACACAGGTTACCGCTTTCTGGTGCCCTGCACCCTCCCCCGCCATGGCCCTCGGGACACAGCTTGCTGCGCGGCTAAGGTGGCTTTCACTCCGTAAGTCACACATTTAAAGAGAGGAAGCCCTTCTCTGGACTGCATGACTTGGGAATATGTCTCTATTTGCAAAAATCCATTATAACCCCTTTTGTTGTTGTAGACCCAGTTAATAAACGAAGGTAGCATAGAGCATGATTTCAAATCAGCTTAATAAAATTATTCATGTGGATTTTAAATCATTTTTACAGTTGATTTGGCATCTGTGACTGGTTTATAGATTATGATATAGGAAGGCGTTTGCATCCTTTGCAATTTTATTCCAATTTTGAAACTGTACAAATATTAATTTTTGCTTCAATAATGGAACCTCTGAGAATTAAACTTGTCTTTTCTCTGTGCACATCTTATGAAAACAGTTTTGGTGTGATTTAAAAAGTATATTCTGGAGAAATTTCTTGCAGGGAATCCCTTTTAACAGGGACTAAAATGGGAGTTACCACCTCAACATTTCTTTGTAGAGGGCAGGGCATGGTGGCACACTCCTCTAACTCCAGCGCTGGGGAGGCAGAGGCAGGCGGGTCTCTGTGAGTTCGAGGCCAGCCTGGTCTACAGAGTGAGACTTATAAAGGTGGACAGTTTGCAAACCACGGGGTTTATCTGTAGGATGAAACAACCTGGTGCTGTTTTGACAACTGATTAAAGTTCTGAGGCTTCTTGAAATGGTCCTGTAAGGGTGATTGAAAAATCTGAAATAAAGGAAACATTGGCTCATGCCAGTGTGCTGTGCCTGAGCTAGGTGGGGGAGTTGGTGGGACCTGGGAGAGAGTGAAGTTTGAGGGACCAACCTCCAGGTGCGCGGTGCACAGGACTGTGGGCTTCTTGGCTTGAGTGTTGTTTGTCGCTGTGTTCTGTATTATTGTTTTATACTGCTGTGTCAGGTACAGAGGAAGAAGGTGTATTTTGTATGCTGGCTAGTTTTATGTCAACTTGACACAAGCCACAGTGATCGGAAAGGAGGGAACTTCGATTGGGAAAATGCCTCCATAAGATCTGGCTGTAGAGCATTTTCTTAATTAGTGATTGATTGTGGGTGGCGCCACCTCTGGGCTGGTGGTCCTGGGTTCTATAAGAAAGCAGGCTGATGGTGCCAGGGAAACCTCCAGGAACCCCCAAGATGACTCCTAGTAATGGTGGAGAGGGTGCCTGGAGTGGCCATCAACTGTAAACAGATTGGTGACGACCCTAATTGTCATCAGAGACGCTCTATCCAGTAACTGACGGAAGCAAAGGCAGAGATCCTCAGACAAGCACTGCTCTGAGCTCAGAGAGTCTTGCAGAAGAAAGGAAGGAGGGACTGAATGAGGTTCGTGTTGGGGGAACCCATGGAGACAGCTGACCTGAGCTCACTGGAGCTCGTGGGCACTGGACCATCAGCCAGGGAGCCTGAATAGAACTGACCTAGGCTCTCTACATGTGTGTGGCAATCATGTAGCTTGGTCTCTTAGTAGGGCTTCTAACAGTGAGAGCAGGACCTGTCCCTGGTGTTTAGCTGGCTTTTGATAAACCATACTGGATTACCTGACCCCACCTTAACATAAGGGGAGGAGATCGATCCTGTCTCAACTTGATGCACCATGCTTTGCGCAAGCCATGGGAGGCCTGTCCCTTTCTGGATAGAGATGGAGGAGGAGTGGATGGGGAGAGGGGTAGATGGGAAAAGGGAGGGGACAGGAGGAGAGGAGGGAGGGGAAACTGGTTGGTATGTAAAATAAATGAAAAAAAGTTATTTAAATTAAAAAAGAAAAAAAATAGAAAGCAGGCTGAGAAAGTCATGGGGTGCAGGCCAGCAAACAGCACCCCCCATGACCTCTGCATCAGCTCCTGACCCCAAGATCCTGCCCTGCTTACATTCCTGTCCTTTGATGATGAGGCATATGGAAGTGTAAGCCAAATAAACCAATTCCTTCCCAAGTTGTTTTGGTCATGGTGTTTCGTCACAGCAATAGCAACCCTAACTAAGACATGTTGGCTGATGGTTTCAGAGGGGGGTTCTTTCCATGGTCACATAGTCTACTGTTTCTGGGCTGGGTTGAAACAGAATTCCATGGAACATGTGGTAGAGAAAGACATTCACTAGCGATTGGAGAGAGAGAAACAGGCCAAGGACAAGATACATTCTCCAAGGGCACACTTCCCAGTTACCCTATTCATCCAACCAGGCCTCATTCCTGGGAGCCCATTTAGTGTTGGCCCTTAACCCTTAGATGATCTTAGCACTCTTTGGAGCCATTCACCTCTCCATATGGCTGTCTGCTAGGGACCAAGCACAAGTCTTTCAGAGGGCCCCTTTAACCCTGACAATACCATGATCTTGACTGGGAAGTGACTAGTGTACGGAGTTACTATTCACCCCATCCAGTTGCCCTTTGAAGAGTGGTGTGTGATCCCTGATGTTCCCACAGAATGCACTGCATCAGAAGGGACAGTCCCTTACATCCCTGGCTATGTTCAACCATAGTCAGCCATTCTTCCTTCTGCATGGGTCTGTAGTTAGTTTCTCCTTTCACTGTGTGAGGTTTGCCCTGGCGGGACATCCACTGCCTACCACCAAAGGCGGGGCATTTCGAGAAGCAGAGGGAACTAGCTGCATGTGTCCCCTCTCTCTTGGGGCCCTGTCTGGTCTGGAAGCTTCGGGATCATACTGCAACACCACTGCACACTTCACATAGCAAAGGTGATGTGTATGGCCAATTCTTCTGTTGTATTTTGCTGTCATGGCACCAAGCAACCCTTTTCTAGGCTCCTAAAAACATGGCCACATAATGCAGACTCATGTTTGCATGCTGGGTGTTGCCTGACCTTCTGATTCAGGGTATCTGGTGAACCTTGGGTGGGAGACTGCCCAAGTGAGCTCTTGGAAACAGGATGAGTTTTCACTGTCCCGTGAGCATGGAACTCCCAGGCAGACAACCCCCACTGCCGTCTAAGAACACCAGACTTCCTCCCAGGGTACACAGAGGCAGAGCTCTGACGCACTCCCCGGCTGTGCTAGGGAGTTTCAAGAGCTTGCTGGCTCCGTGAAAGGTGATGTTTCAAAAGCAAACATTCAATAGGGCTTGAGGTGGGAAATCAGATCTGGAAGAGTCCTTGGAAGGACAGAACATAAGGAGGGCGAGCCGCACACGTAAGCCCAGCTACCTCCTCAGAATGCTGAGGCCAGAAGCTCATGTTCGAGGCATGGCTGGACTGTGGAGGAATGTCAAGGACAATTTGGGTAATACCAAAAGACCCTGTCTCAAAATAAGAAGTGAAGAGAGCTCAGTTGTAAAACTGCCTGGGATTTGAGAGGTCTAGTGTCTAGGATTACCACGGAACCCAACCAAAAGAAAAAGGGCCAGAGGGAGGGAGGGAAGACGGAGGGGAGAGAAAGAGAACTATATGGCGTCAGGAAATATCCAGAACCCACCAGAAGTGAAGGGGTGGTATCTGCAAGGACCCAGAATGTCTCATACAGTTCTTAGTGCTTCCTGCGTGAGCAGGGCTCGTCATGGCTCGCCCCTGGCTGTGCTCTGACTCTGCACCCTGAATGGGGTGCTGAGGTGCTTTGGGTCCCTGGCTTAAGACCTACGTGCATCTCTTCCGTGTCCTCTAATTCCAAAGGTTGGGGGACCTAGAAGGAGAGCTGCAGGCATCAGGCTGTAGGCACAGGTGCAGCAGTAGTGACCCTTTGCCTGTCCCTGCCCCGGTTGCTATCTATCACCAAACCGACCATGGTCTAGGCCTCTCTTGGTGCTCCCTCTGAAGCACTTTATATTGACGCCGGGGAATGTAAGGGGTAGCCTATAGAGACATCCTGGAGGCATGGGAGACAGAGAGGGAACCCAGGAGAATCTATGTTGGGTCAAGGCTCCCTGGACTCTGGCTCCCATCTACCCTCTACCATGGAGATGTTGCTGCCATGGGGACCGAGGAGTCCACATTTTCCCAACGTTCACGACACCTCTCCTTCTGCCAGGCAAACCTCATTCCAGCCACACAATTGGGAGATGCCAGGTAGTGTTGAGGGAGCCCAGAGGACCCAGAAGTCAGTGCGTGCTCAGTTTCAGAGACTCCAGAGGGGGAGCCCACACCCGAGGCAGCCCGCCCCATGCTGGCTTTCAGTTTAGTTTTCTTTCTTTGACACATGGTCTCATGATGTGGCCCAGGCTCATCGCCCTCACCATCCTCCTGCCTCTGCCTCAGGAATGCTCGTGCCATCGCTACCAGCTCTCAGCCAATGCTTGTGGTCTTCCTCCGGGGTTCTGGATTCCACTCCTCACTCTTGGACCCATGACCACGTGTTTTGTCCCTCTCAGCCTCCCATCAATTCGAGAGTTAGACCTTCATTGGGTGTACAGAGGTCCCACGCTACAGATGTGGGACATCCCCGGAGACAGTGGAAGGCCACGCCCCCCTCCTAGCCGACATCTTCCTCTCAGAGTGGTGGAACATGCTTTCCCTAGGTGTCAGCAGCAGGTGGTTTGTGCTTCCAGGCACAGCAGAGAGGTGGCAAGGCTGCCAGAGCCTTAAATCCCATCGCCACCAGGATAGACGCAAACTCAATAAAGGGCCCTTTAGCTGGGTGCCAGCCTGATTTTTTTTTTTTAATTCTGAAATGTAATCCATCTGTGTGTGGGATTATCAGCAACGGCTTCCCTTTGACTGCTACCTCAATGTAATCTCTGAACAGAGAGCAATTCCGGGGCATGTAGTTGGATTACTGAGGCGCAGCCCCGATGGTGAGGGGAGGGGAAGGAGATGTAGGCAGAGACGTGAGACATGTTGGGGAGGGCACCCAGGGGACCCTGGAGCTTCCACAGCCAGTGAAGAGCAAAGTGGGTGGGGTCATGTGACTGTGTGTGTGTGGGGGTGGGATTCAGAGCTCAGAGGCTGTCCCTTTAGGACCAGGCAGCAGGGAAGGACTGGATTGGGAAGGGGTTCAGGTAGGGAGGTCAGAGGCAGGTGCAGCTGGCTCCCAGCAGTCTGCAGACCTGATTGCCTTGGCCCCCATGGAGCCTCTGAAAGCCTGGAATTGGTACTTAACATTTAGTACTCAGGGGAGTTCACATAAAAAATCCGTGCTTCTGGCTCCTCTGGAAAATTCAGAGAACTCACAGTCCTTGGTCTTGTCCTGGGAGGCGGCGATAGGCTGGAGGCTGGAACCAGGTAGCTGCTGTCCCTCTGGACAGACCAAGGACTCTGGGTGCCCAGCCTGTCCTGTGTTAGTAACCAGGCCAGCATCTCACCACGGGGTCACGTGGGACACACCTTCCGGTTCCTGCATGCCAGCGTACTCTAGAAGGAAACATGCAGGAGGCAGAACAGGTCTGGGGTAGATGATGTGGGCAGAGACCAGGGTGAGCCCGAGTGAGGACATTGCTCTTAGAGAGGGGTGGGGTATGGTCCATAGTCTACTGGCCCTCAGCACATCCTTCTTTAACCATTACGGCACAGCTGGCAGGGTGCTACTTCCATTCCAATGCTTCAAGCACAGAAGAAGCCTGGCTCCACCCAGAATGATCTGGTCTGTATGAGTGTGCATAGACGGGGCAGTCACCATCTAGTTTCCTGCGCAAAGGAATCTGGGAAGACGGCTGATTTGTAGACAGTGTGTCGCTCACCAGTCCCGGCTCTCCAGAAGGAGGTCTCATCGGCCTCAGCCTCCCAAGCGCAAGATTATAGCAGTGGATCATCACCCTGGGCTCCAGAAAGGTCTTTATTAGTCAGGTCTGTGGGCCAGCCCTCGGCTAGGGCTTTGTTGGGAAGGGCAGGGTACAGGTGCACAGAACACCCTACAGATAGTGCACCCAGCGCTCGGGCAGCAGGAAATCCTTCCTTGGTGTGGCTGCTTTACTTCTGTGAGGCCATCAGCCTGGAGACACCCCCAGCCCTCAGCATGGCACTGTGCCCAAGAGAGACTAGCGCTGGGTTGTTTATTCGATTTTTTTTTCTTCCACATTGTCATAACTTGGGTTCCAGGGAGCTAGTCTGCAACCACATTTAGAGTCAGGAGACTGGTGAGATGCAAGCTTATTTGATGGTTTCTAATTACTAAGGCAGGGGAGTCCTCCAGTCCTCACCATCCATCCGTTTGCAGCTATGGTCTCTGGGTAGCAACTCCCCCCGCACCTCAATGGCACCTCTGGAATCTGAGATGGTGTCAGCCCAGCCAACGTGGACGACAACAGACATTAATTGCATCCCGGAGGAGGCTTTACTGAAGTTGGGGTCACTCCACTGTGGCGTCCGAAAGCGCTGTGTGCGTGCTCGACAGTGCAGGAGGGAGAGGGAGAAGCATAGTTTCAGCTGCACAGGCTGCAAGAAGAGGGGAAAGAGGTTCTCACAGGATCCTAAAGAGAACAGGGAGGGAGAGGCTGCAGGACCGGGGAAGCGAGAGTCCCATGTCTCCATCTCTAAATCCCACCGCCCTCTGACTAATCCACCAAACCAGAGCTTTAAATCTTAACTGCCAGTCTCAAATCCCAATCACACACACACACACACACACACACACACACACACACACACACACGAACTTGGGATTTATCTATATCCCGTCTCCAGATATTCTGAACAAGAGCTCACTGTGTGCAGAGGACTGGAGGCCAGGAGGAGGTTCCCCTTTGGGGAGGGGATCCACAGGGAAGTGTATGCACTTAAATCTGAGTTTTCTCTCCCAACACACGAGTTTGTGTTGGTTGTGCCTGCAGCAGAGTACAGAGGCACACATGACATACGCAGTCACAGTCAGCCACATGTAGATTCTTAACAAGTGACCATCTCTCCGAGAAAGCTGGCTGGGGTAGCCAATACAGAAGCTACACCCTTTCCTTCGGAAAGTTGTCTTCTCCCTTGCCGTCCCTAAGGGACAATAGACCAATTTGGAAGAACTTTAAGAAACATTGGCAGGGGCACTTCACTGTCCCTCCTGATGTGGCTTGCCAGGTTCTGCAGGCATGCATGGTGTCTCTTCTTCCCTGAGCACCCCTGAGCTCTGCCTCCCTTTGGGACCAAAGAGGAAAGGGTGAATGGGTGGTAGTTCATCCTCTTCTCTATTGCCATCCGTCCATCCATCCATCCATCCATCCATCCATCCATCCATCCACTATCCATCCCCAGAGATGCTGTCTCCGCATGGGGCAGAAAAAATCACCTGTCTGTTTTTTGGCACCAACACCTTCCTGAAAGCCGTTAAAATCTGGTGACCTTCACTCTGGTCTCCATGACGACAAGATGGTATATGTATAATTAGTTCGGGCTTATTTTAGGACCAATTCTCTTTTATTTTAGGGCAATGCGAGCTATGATAACTGTAAGCATGTTTACGAGGCGCGCGAGGCTTAGCTGAAATGTGCCAACAATTCTAGTCAAACAGATGGTGACCCCTGATTCAACTTGCCCTCATTCAATTATTCAGCTGTATTTAATTTTCCTCCGAGTGACTCACATGCCATGCCGCCACCTCTCCTCTAGGTGGCACTAAAGACCGCCTTTATGGCTACGATAAAAGGTTGCTGGCTTGGTCTCTGCATTTTCTGCCCAGCCTAGGCTGGCAAGGAAGATAACACATTTTTGCATTTGAACAATAGTTTCAAACTAATGTCAGATGATATGAAAGGGTGGAAAATAATTGGGTCAAATTGTATGTGATTTGGCTATGAGCTTCCTGCAAGCTTGATTCTAAAGAGGGATTTAAAAGATTTTCCAGGTTTAATATCCTTCCAAATAATTTGTTTGGAGTTTGCAGGGTGCTGTGGTGTTGGAGCTGGTGACATTATTGCTGGGAAGTTTTGTATGCCTTCTCTAAACCTCTTTGGTTTAACTCTTGGGAACTACCAGTTCACCTTGTTTGAGGCCGAAGGGCATCTGATGGTTATTTTTTTACCTTTCCCTCCTGACCTCTCCCACCTGCCTCTCCACATTTGCAAGATCATTGGTCTCTCAAAACCCATCCCCTTCTAAAGAGGATGGAACTAAATCTCTTCCCCATCATGGGAGTTTGTGGTGAAACAGCCAACAGAGCCCATGGCTTGGGTCCCCAATCGCTGCAGAGTGGACTTCTCAGAATTTTGAAGAATAAACAGGTCTCTTAGATGTCCCCCTACTCTATTTCATCCCAATCCATTTGTTATCTTAATGGGGGGGTCTGTAAGACACGCTGAACCCACAATTCTCCTCAAGCAGGGCGGTACAGACAAGTCATACTTCACATAAGTGAAGAACTGGGGCATCAACCTTGCTGGTTGCTTCAAAAGAGTACTATAGCAATTTATACATTTCTCTCTGTACCCTGGGCTTACCTTACTCCGCAGATTCCCTTGGAACACTAGATATTTTACTGGTCTTTAATTGGTCAAGCCACAAATGGAAGAATCGCGTGTGCAAACCAAAGCCGCCCAGATCCACGCCTACACCAGCCTCCCCATACGTGAACTGCTTCTAGAGACAAAGGGTTGGGTTTCGTGGATCCATGTTGAGAGGTTCTGGCAAATCCGTGAGTGAGAATTTCTGGATCTCATTTCATGTCTGGTTAGGGGCCAAATGGTGGTGACAAGAGCCGAGACCCTGATGCTGTGCCTCTTTTTCTGGAACTTTGTGTTGGAAGGCTGGCTTTTATTTGCTTTCATGTTTTATTTTGTCCAGCTTCTGACTTGGTTCTGCTGGTTTACCTATAGGATTCTGATGTGAATCAGGGGCTACTACACATGGTGACATCATGGAGACTGACCGATGGCGGGTAGGCACCTGCAGAGGTTGGGACCTGACCCTGGCCTAACTAGCACCTCTGGCCTCACCACGCCCCAAAGGCAGACATAATTCGCCTGTGTCATGTTTGTATCGGAGATAGCCAAGCCTAATGTGGCCATACGGGCTTCCCTGCACGATTCAGCGGGTTAAATGGGAAGTGGGTGTCTCAATTACAGCTATCCCGAACCAGGAAAATCTATTTACCTTGGATTCGGCACCTCTCTTGGGGTACCAGAGGCTGCTTATCCTTGCCATGTTTAGGTAAACTTAGGGTGGGGGAGTTTTATTAGGTTGCTACAAAGACTTGAGCAAAAGCACTTCATGTGAGTCCCTGGGGTCCCTGGGTTCTCTGCTCCGAGTCCAGGTTTCAGCGACTCTCCCCTAGGGCTAGAATGACAGAGAGAAGTGATTCAGTAGGAACAAGAAGTGGTGTCCCATGTCCTCTGTTAACCTCTTCTGAGTTGCTGTAAGCCAAGGAGGCCGGGGCACCTGGGAACTCTCACAAGCCGGGAGCTCTCTCATTAGTGTATGTCCAGGGTGAGCCTGCATCCGCGCGCGCGCGCACATGCGCGCGCACACACACACACACACACACACACACACACACACACACACACACACACACACACACACACACGCCTGGCGTCTCCCAGGGAAGTCTATCCCTCTTCAACTTGACTCTTTACAAACCGGGCACAGGACGCACTCTCTGGGATGGTCAGGAAAGGTGGGGAGGAGGGAGACAGGCAGGGAAGCAGCCAGGTAGCCCCTGTGGGCAGTGCTTTTGTTAGCCGTGTTATCACTGAAAACCAAAACCAAAAAAAAAAGAGAAAAAATCCCAAATGCCATCGAAATCATGGCTTCTCCAGATTTCCTGCTTCAACATGGATTTGCTCTTATTACATAAATATATCACTGTGTGCGGTATTGTGCATGAAAGAAACATCCCTGAAGCAGGGCAGGAAAGGGTTCTGGATGCTCTCCCTGGTGCTGCCACCCCCCATGGTTCTTGACCTTCAAGGGCTGGGGCCCCATCCACCTTGCTACCTGCCCTGCCACCTCACCACACCTCGCTTTCTAAGATGTCTAGTTTCCTTGGCTCTGGAGCATCGCTTCCCTTTGTTCTGAAGACTGGTTCCACGAGGCCAGCTGTATCTTTACAGAGAAACCATGGGGCCGGATAGGAACCTATGAGGGACTGCAAGGCCCTAGCAGGTGGTCACGCACGTGCCAAGGCAGAAGCCAGGGCAAGTTTGTCCCCTTTGCCATGATTCATGTCCTGTGGCCCGTGGGCTGACTGAACTTCCCTCTGGTACACTCCTGCTTCCTCAGCTTCTGACTTGAGTTTCCAGTGCCTCATCCCACATCACTCACTCGTGGAGTTCTGAGACGACCACTTCAGGAGTGTGAGCCATCCCCAAACGACCGGCTTTACAGTGCCAGCCTCCCCTACAACTCCCAGGAACCCACTCTTCACTTTTTCTTGTTTTTCTTTTTTTTGGGAAGAACCTACCCTTCCTTTTCCCTGAAGGTGGCAGTGAAAGAAAAAAAATGAGTCTTTCTGAAGTGTTGGGAATTTTATTACAAAACACATGGAACACCGGGCATCCCCGTTGTCCCCCTGTGTGCCCAAAAGTGTTGGTAAAGGAAGCTATGGCCCCACAGAGTGGCATTCGCAGGAGGCAAGGTTGCTCCCCTGGCAGCGTGGCAAGTGAGCCCAGCGCTGAGTGGCCATGAGCTCAGCCAGCCTGCTCGTCCCCCTCTAGTCCCTTTCCAGGATAATTGAGGATCATAATGCCGGGGAGAAAGCGCAGAGGCTCCCGCGGGCTGTCAGGTATCTGCTAGTGTCTTCATGTCATCCGTCAGCATTGAGCCTCTCTGTCATCTCTCCTCAGCCTTCAGCGTCGTGGGCTCTCATCGCGTTCATTATCTCGGCTCAGGCCAGCCCTCCCCCCACTCCCCCTACCCAGTAAATGCATCTTTGTGCAACTCTCAGTCTCCGATTATGAATCGATGATCATGTGGTATAAGAGAGATAGATGGCTTTTAGTCGCATCTTGGCTTCCCTAATTGTAAAATATTAGTTACATTACACTGTGTCTTTTGATTAATGGAACTTATTTGGAGTAGCCTATCCGAACCCTCCCCCTTCCACAGCCCTCCACTGACTTTTGAGAATTGAGTGATTTCACTTAAAGCAGACAAATAGGCCCTTCAGTGAGGAGATAGTGCGGCTGCGATCCTGAGGACCAGACAGGCTCGGCAGACACAGTCCTGCAGTCTCCAGGAAAACTCAGCCTGGCAAAGGCCAGCCTCACACCGCTCATCCACACTGGACAAGAGAATATTGCCTCCTGCGTCGTTTCCCACTCTTGGCAAACAAGACCCATCTTGCTGACTTGCAAAACAGGATGTGAAACGAAATTTAATTAAAATGAAATAAAACACAGCTTGCCGGATCCCCCACCTCAGCTTTCGAGGAGCCAGTCAACTCTGAACTTCGGTGAATCTCAGGCTTGGCTATGCCAGGGAACTCCCTTCTGCCCGGATGGTCTGCGGCTTCCAAACAGTTTCCTGACCATTGCGTTAGACACGGGGAGACGCTCGTTATTTCATTCAGAACCTAGTTGGCACAATTTGTTTAAATTTGGTCTGCTGATAATGCCTTTGCCATACCCAAAGGGAGAGCGGTGGCTAACTCCCTTGATTAGTCACTGATCTCCACCAGGCCGAGGAGTGATGGATCCCTTATCAATAGCCACTGCCAACCGACTCTGCAGTAAAATTCCAAGGGCATCTTCACTTCCAACCTATCGGCTCAATTAAAAAGGTCTATTTCCTGTCAACGGGCGTAATGTCTATATCTTGTGAAACAGGAAGGTTTCATAAAGTCCCAAAAGACACCACAGATCGGGACTCCAATGTGCATTCCGATGGACACACGCTGTACAGAATGCATGCAAATATTCGTATCTATTCCTAGTTTTAAGGAACTGCTATGTATTTTATTCTGACCTTTGGGATTTTTACACACACACACACACACACACACACACACACACACACACACACACACACTGCAGACGCTGACAATTTCTGTGTTTTCTGGGGACATGCTGTTTCATTTAACAGACTAGAAGCAAAAGACTGATTTTATTCTGTGTATAGGAAGCTGGTAACATTTTACTTAGTTATTTTTTGAAAAGAGTAACAATATGCTTATGGCTGCCAGGAAGAGTGGAGGCAGCAGAATCAAAGGGCCAACTATAAAATTCATTTGAGGGGCAAGGCCCTTGCAGACTGGCCCACTGTCAACTCAACTCCTGCCAGCTCCGTGTTTCAGGCTGCAGAGTGAGCCCCAACACTGTGTGCAGAATCAGCACCCACGGTGGCTCTGGGGTGCCAGCTCAGGTGCCCCATTTTTCCCTTCCACCATCCAAGCTCAGATTTGGGAATTTATACATTTGGCTTTTATGTGTAGTTTTGAATCCTCGCTCTGAGGAAAGTGTGTGCCAGAAGACTCTTTGTTCTGAGTGTCAAGGGACGTCTTTAAATGTCAGCTGAGTTTGGGCTGCTGTATCCAGCAAAACTCCTTAGGGGTGAAAACATACACACACACCCCAATCTCCTAAAATAGGTTCACTCATTCTGTGATGCACGTCCGTCATGTTCTGAGAGTCTTTTATGGAACATTCTTAATACAGCTTGCAAACGCATATTGACAACTGCAGCCCCTTTTTATATATTCTACAGTATACCCATTTCTATGTTACAGATCCATAACAGCAAATGTGTAGTAAAATGCTATATCAAAAGGCAGTTTGGTTGTGGGCATGAAATGCTCTTACTTGGGTGGCTTTAATTTTTTTCTCCCAGACTCTGAACCCCCACTTTATACTGATAGACTTCAATATTTCATCTGCCTTAAGTGTGTACCTGAAGAGGGTGATGTCATGTCTGGGGCTAAATGACAACTCTGCCTCTTGGTGCCGGGGCCAGGATGAGCTTGGAGCCTGCGACCCTCCCTCCAGCGTCCTGCATTGTGTGTCCCCAAACTGGAGAGGTTTCCTCCTGTGAGGACTTCTTGGAGAGAAGGCAGCCAGAGCCTTCCAGAGCAATGGCTTCTGCTGAATACCAGTGGTTGACATTTGTCATCCGGGTGGCAGAGGAAGCTGTTCTGGGATTTTTGTTTTAATTTGTTAGCGGTGACTATTCTCCATGGGGGCCAGACACTCATCCGAGGGAGAAAACACATTAGCATTTTTGGAGGTGGGGAAACTGAGGCTAGGAAGGTTTGGAGGGAACTGCTGGAAGCTGTGCAGCTGTGTGCCAGGATCAGAGATGTCTGCCCCACTACTAAGGGTAAGATCCTTACACCTGCTCGCTGGAGTTGGCAGTGATTTCCAGTTCTCGTCAGATTGTCAAGCATCCACAAGACAGGGGTTCACATTCAAAACTGGATCTTGAAACCTGAAGTCACGTTTCTTCGGGATGAGAGAATGAGCTAGATCAACCTGCCCCAACACCTCTTTCCTCACACATCTTAAGGGAACCTGAAACTCCCCCTGGGAGGATGCTTGCTGTCTCTCTCCTTTCCCAGGTTCCTGAATCATGTCTGGAGGGGAGGAGATTAGGAAAGCTCAGCCATCTGGGGGAGATTTTACCAGTGGGAAAGGTTATTGTTTCAACAATAGGGTGGTCAGAAAGGAGCACAAACAAGCTGGACTGGGAAATGTACTTAGACATGTTTGTGTGTTTTAACTGGCTGGTTGGTGTGGAGGGTCATACCTATTATCCCCAACACTCAGGAGGCTGAGTGAGGCAGGAAGATCATTGGAGGATAGCCCTGTGAGATCTATTTTGACATAGTGAGATCTACCTTTAAAAAAAAAGGTCAGGCAATAAAAATGTAAGCAGCGTATGTAGGTACACACACATACCTTTGATCTCCAAATGCAAGGGGCTGAGGCAGGAGAGAGAGACTTCAAGACATCCCAAGATACATAGTGAGTTCCAGGCTAGCCAGGACACAGAAACACAAACAACAGAGATGAGAAGCCACTTGGCAGTCAGCAGCTTCCTAAGGTTTCTTCTCTAGCCCTGTGTGTTACATGTGGAATTAGCAAACTGTAAACCTGGATTTATATTTAAGCGAAGACAATGACAGAAGGGAAAAGAAAATTTGAATGCCCTTTCCTATGATTTGGGACTACAAAACACAGAGTTGATTTTATTGTTGGAATCAGAAAGTAACTAGGCTATGGAAACAGTAGTGTGGCTCGACATTTGGCATTATGCATTAAAATACATACATACACAATATGTACATACACACATGCATGCATGCATACATACAGGTCTGTTTCTTAGAATGCAAAGGCATGCTCCCACCCTGGTGTGTTCCAGCTGAACCTATGTAGTTCGCCTTTATTGACTTCAGGTTTGAGAGTCTATCATGCAAACGAGTTCATTCTCAGGTCACTGGACCTCCAAGCCTCCTGAAATTGGTTATCTGTCTGTCCACTGCCACCTACTGGGTGCCTGGCTTTGTTGGACAATCATGTAATATACATCCTGTAAGGCAGAGCTCCCAGGGAGAGGCTAGGAGTCTCCCTGTCTAGGTAGACCTTGAATCCTGAATCTGAAGTTGCAATGAGTTTGGAATGAGATTTTATGAAATTCATATCCAGGCGCTCGCTCGCTCTCTCTCTCTCTCTCTCTCTCTCTCTCTCTCTCTCTCTCTCTCTCTCTCTCTCTCTTTC
>NW_004949130.1:940684-942078 GCF_000317375.1 Microtus ochrogaster
TCTCTGTCTCCGTCTTTCTCTGTCTGTCTGTCTATCTGTCTGTCTGTGCCTGTATTGAAATGATGTGTCTATTTGAAACTCGGTTAAGACATACATGCTTCCATTTGCAGCGCCCACCCTTGTCTGGTTGTTCCTAGCAACCACGGGATGTTTTTCACTGGATGCCCTGAATCCCACCTGCTACCTTTGGCTCTCATTCTTAAGGTGGGATCCGGGGGTTCATCCTGGTCTCAGGAGTCGGCCGTCACACCTCTAATGTCCCGATACACACCCTGGGCTCTCTTGGAACCTCCGTTTCAGCTTCCAGGAACTGGGAGGGTTTGTCATGTGGGAGACATCCCAGGGCTAGGGCAGGTCAGTTGAGACTGCAGCAGGATCTTGGCATCCAGGTGGCTCCCGCATTTTACGAACAAAAGGCATAGAGTGTCTGTTAACCCGGGAACCAGCCACAAACAGAAATCCTCTCCCCTCTTGGCACCGCGTGTTCCTTCTTTGCCTTGCATTTTACTAAATCACTTCACAAGGCGTTTTCTAGCTGAACCACAGACACTGGCTTAGCCATTATGAGTCTTTCATGGCCTGCAGGCCCGTGAGGTTGTTTCTTAGAGTCAGAACAAGGACAGGTATTAGACTGTTTCCGGAGGTGGGGAGGAAGCCAATTTGTACAGGCTATCCGTGTCACCGAAAAAAACCTTGAATATTCTTCCAAAGCAGAACCAACTGACTAGCGCCTCCAGCAGGCAGAGTTTGTGGGGGATCTTTCTGTATTATGTGGCGACCGACTTAGGGCACAACCCCCACTCCCCACCCTCAAACCACACGCAGGAGACAGACCGCATCTGGGCCTGTTGTCCCAAGCAGCTGTGACTGGGGGGAGCCACGCCTGCTGGGGTCCCAGGCCAAATGTAACTGGGAAGATGCAGATAATAAAATTCTACTTGTCACCGAGACATTCCTCAACTGTTAGCAATCAATCTGGGGGCGAGCATGAGGGGGTGGAAAATACCAAAGGACATCAAAGAGGGTCTCGCTCACAACTCTGCTCTGTCTCAAGGCTCTGTAATTTGGGAAGGTTCTGTGCTAAGTAATTTGTGAGCCTCCAAACACACAGGTTATTGTTTGTGGACAGATGGCACATTGCGTTTTATCGCTTTTCCTTCTGTGGGTCCTCATACGCAGGACTAATGTGCATTCGGAAGTCTTTGTCTCCTGGCTAAAAATCTCTAATCTAAAACAGGCAATCAAGCACAGAGGCAGGGCTTTGGAGGCATAATCAGAGTTTTAAAAGCAAAGAAGAGGGGGGGGGGCTGGGAACCAAACTGCAGTCAGCACACAGATGTATGTGTAGAGACCAGACCTAGAGATCAGTGTATCGAAAGCGAACAAACGAACAG
>NW_004949130.1:942178-957821 GCF_000317375.1 Microtus ochrogaster
GAGAGAGAGAGAGAGAGAGAGAGAGAGAGAGAGAGAGAGAGAGAGAACCCTTTCCTAGCCTAGGCCAGCACCTTGGCACTGCCCTGCATCACCTAAGTATAGTCTCTCCCGCTTTACCATCCTGAACCTGGGGGTCTTTGTCTCCACAGGCATCGTGGCCATGGCCATAGCCGGGCCTGGGAGGGCCCCGTTCTAGCAATTTAGGCCTCCCTCACAGTTAAATCATGTTGATACCCAGGAAGGAAATGAACTAGAGGAAAGGAGTTCACTCCTCTTTTCTTCCTACAGTTTTTTTTTCCTTTTTTATTCTGAAGATAGAATTACTGTTTGTAAGCATCCGAAAGTCATTAGGAGCTCTGCAGTCTGTCAGGTGTCGACGCAAGAAACTGCTGGAACCCAACGGGTGCCTGCACCCAGGGCTGGGGATTTGTCATGTGCTGATGAGGAGTTATAATAATATATGAGCAAATCACAAGCATTCTGCAAATTAATCAAATTCTTTTCCCCCTTCTCCCTTGTCTCGGGGAGAGTGGCTTTGCAGGCAGACGTAGGTGAAGCAGCTCCACTCACAGATGGTCGAGCTGGCATAAGATGGAATTTATGTAACAGTAATTCTGAGTCCCTGCCAAAGTAGCAGTGAACACACCAGGGAAGATTGTAGAAGGCGAGTCATGTGGTTCTGCTGAGGTTGTTGTGGGAAGTTTAAGGGGGGAAATCTCGAATTTTCTTTTACTGTTTTTGCCTGAAGGGCCAGAAACAGAACGCCATTCTGCCATGGGCGAAATCCGTCACATCTCTCCTTGCCGCTTATGCTGAAAGAGCGCTGCGCAGCTGTTGGAACTGCTGGCGGTGACAGAGCCCCAGACTCCTGATCCTAGCCCTCCCAGTTCCTTACAAGATTGAAAGGGGATTGGGTTCACGAGGTGGCCGCAGCGACAAGCTAAAAGATGCTGGCCTCTCTTGCCGATGCCGGCACCCCTCCCCTCCCGCTTCCCCTGGCACTGAGAGAACCTACCAGGGCTTTTCTTTTCAAGTGTTTTATTAAATGAAGAGTCTAACAACCCTCACTTTAATTACACACGGGCTTCGTTTATAATTCCCCTGGATTTATTCAAGTAGTTGAAAACGACGGTGCTGGTGATTAAACCGATCGTGTTAGTTTAGCAGGGTGTTGGTGTGTATGTGTGTGTGTTTGTGTGTGTGTGTGTGATGTGTGTGTCACAGGGTGCTTGCGTGTACCTGCGTGTGGGAACTCGTTCAGCGGCCTCTCTGTGCTAACGACACCCCTGTTCTGCTCTTACGAATTCCCCCTTTGGGAAATATTATCTTGTATGAGACAAAGGGACATGGGAGCTGCCCCTCTGGGTTCCCTGTGTTGAAAGACCCTTTCTCACTACAGGGTGCTCTTTCCCCTCTGCAGAGGGAAAATCATAGCAAGATGGCGTGGAGCCTGCATTATGCAATGGGAATCCTACTGCTGTGGCTTTGGGCCCCCCCTCCCCCCCTCCCTAATGTAAAGCCCTGCCCATTTGTTTTGGTTTACGTGACTACAGAGAAATAAGTGGATTAGAGAGAAACTTTTGCATGCTTCATTGCAGCTGGATGCCGACATCTGTCATTCCTCAGCCTTCTTCTGGATCATGCCAGTGAGAGAAAGCAGAGCCTGACACCTTTGATTTTTAGAAAGAGCCTTTTATTAGGGGGAAGAAAAGAGAAGAAAGGAATTGCGTTTCTTTTGTGACTCCTTGAAAAAGAGAGAGAGAGAAAAAATAGCTACCTCTCTTGTGGGCACTATGTATTTATTTATTTATTTATTTATTTATTTATTTATTTATTTATTTATTTGGGGCATGCCACAACAATAGCAGCATCCCCCGGCAGGCTGAAAGTTTATGCTTCTTTCTTTTTTCCTTCGTCATTTCCTATTGTTCCAGAACTAGTTGGTGGGGAATCGGGCAAGCTAAGAAGACGCTGTTTTCAGTGTATCCTTGTTCACACATCTCTGTGGATGAAGATCAGGCACCGTTTTCCCTCATGGAAAGAGATATCTGTGATTCGGTCTCGCGTTCTCTTGCCTCTAGTCCCTAGAACGGCCCAGCTCCTGACAGGCTGTGGCTGCTCCGGCCCTGGTTTTCAGAGAGATGTCCTCTGCGGGGACCCCGACTATGCAGGACACACACTTGTATTTTGATGAAAAGATGTGTGTAGGTAGTGGAGCCTCATAGAGAACCTTGGGTGCCAACTTCTGGTGGACTGGTGTTTTATTTACTGTTTTAGGATTGCCCTCTTTCTCTGATGGCACACACGCCTTTTGGGAGGAATGAGGTGCACAACCTACCTCTGGCATAAGCCACGCCACCGTATCGGCGCCCCCCTCTCCCATATGTAAACTCTGCCACAAAACAGAAACTACAAGAAAGAAAGTTGCTTTGTTCATTTTCAGCGACACAATGGAAAACAGGAAGCCAGGAAACAGGCTGGGACCACCCACTTGCTTGTCTCACTGGGTGTGTACAGGAATGCAGGCCAGTCTGGTGCAGGAAGGGATGTAAAGCCCTCACTCCTCATGCCCACTCACTGCAAGGTAAGGCTGGGCTTGTACACAGGGCTCTGCAAAGCCGAAGCTGAAACCTCGATGCCCACAGAGCCTGGATGGGCACGCACAGAGTGCAGTGTGCCCTGGGGTCAGAGGGTGCAAACCCGCACATTCCAGGGTGGCAGGCACAGGCGCCATTTCTGACTTCTTCAGGGAAACTGGGAAATCTTGTTTTCACGTGAAATCTTTTTGTTTGTTTGTTTGTTTGTTTTTAAACATTGCCAGCACATTAGAACTTTTTTAAAAAAATAGTCTTGGGACATAAAAAAATAATCAATGTGTATATGGGGCTGAGCTCCAGTGACTATGTAGTAAAGGGAAGACCCCAAGTGCTGCTATGTGGCCACTGTGTGGGGCAGCTTTTGGGGCTGTGCGGCACAGGTCAGGAGAGGTGGTGCCATCACAGCTCCCATCAAAATGCACCACACACTCTCCAGCCCCCGCCAATGAGCACAGTACACTTGAACTTGACCAAGACCGTGGTGTGATCCCCGAGACTGGAAAACTGAGCGGACAGAAGTGACCCGGTCACAGGGCACTGGGGCTTTCCCAGAGAGGAAGACTAACAAAACAGGCAGAACAATCCAGGCAAGGATGGATGGCCCTGCAGGGGTAACCAGTTAGGAGAGGCAGCCTTTGAGGAGGAAGGAAGCCCTCTAGGAGGAGGAGGAGGAGGAGCAGGGAAGTGGAGGACAGCAACGCAAGGTGTTGTAAGCTCCTTGTTAGACCGGAAACTGAGAGAAGGGATTGGCCAAGGCCAGGGTCCCTTTCTCACTCCCACCAGACTGTCCCCAACTCCTTAAAGGGGAGGGTAAAGCCTGGGTGGAGGGAATCACTCACCCTGAGGAGGCTGCAAAACTTAACCAGCTCTGCGGCCAGGAGAGGCTGGATAAGGACAGAAGTCGGAGCTGTTCCGTGAAAGGATCTAATCAGGTGCCTGTTTCATGCCTCCGACAAGAAAAAGGAGCTCACGGCAAGAAAAAGGAGCTCATGGGTTGCAATGGGGAGATGGTATTGTGACAGGTTTGCTGGATGATCAGGGTGAGCCAGGCTGCATGTCTAACACAAACGGTGGTGGGTAGTATGCTTTGGTCAGGAAGTGGTCCTAAGTTAGACAGCCAGGCACAGGAGGCAAGCTGCCGTGGTGGGAAACAGGGAGGAGGGGTACACACAGGCACACCCTCTGATGGACTGGGCGGGTGTGACTGAGAAGTCTCGCTGGTATTCTGAAGGAGCCTGTCGGCCCTGTGGTCCTGATGATGCTCTAGCAAAGCTTTACCCCCAGAAGAGCTGGCTGTTAGCACCTCTCAGGAATTCCTTCTGTTTGCCCAGGGGCTCAAATATCTGTGTTAGCTCAGCATCCATAAGGCAGAAAGACTTGGGTAAGACTAACAGGTGTTACAGCTGCTGATGCCAGAATCTCTCTCATTTTGGCCTTCATTTCCCTTAATATTGTAAAACCAATCTTTAAAAATATAAAAACAGCTAGGCTAGCCTTGTTTGAGTCATATCATCTAGCCTTGACTCAGTTTTTTTTTTTATTTTTTAAATCTTAAGGTCGTGAACCTTAAAAGTGCTTTACCTGTGTCCGCACCCCCACATGCTAAAGATAGCAGAGTATTCTGCCAGCTAGGGAAACCGCCAGCTGCCCCCAGTCCTGGGGTGCATCTCACCCCGAGGCTGCTGTCTCCTTCACGTAGCCTCTCTTAACATTTCTCCCCATATTAAATGCGCTTGCCCAGAGACAAACCCTGAGTCTCATTAGAGTATTGTTATATTACACATCTGAAAATCTTCAAAAAAAAAAAAAAACGAAAGTAAGTTCATCGACCCTTTGAAGGTTATTTAATGATAAACGTAAATGTTTTCATAAAATCCGGGGATGATTTAAGATCCCAGATCAATAGTGGCTGTGGAGTGCATGCCGCCGGCTGGCTGACCACCCAGGCAGGCTGGTGGCTCCACAGACCATGGCTGCCTGAGGCAGGCAAATAAATGCGGTGTGACGTGGAACCGCAGGGAGTGGTCTGGGCATGGGAGTGGAGCTGAAGCTGCTGGGGGGAAAAGGAAAGAGCAGAGGGAGGGAGTGAAGGAGAAGGGCAGGGTGGGCGGAGAGCCCTTGTGGTGTCCAGGGCCGCTTTCAAGGTGGGCAAGGTAGGTTGGATTCTTGGAGACAGAATGCACCTGGCAAAGTCCCCAGTAGCCAGAGACCCGTCCCTGCAGATTCTCCTGTTGGGGTCCAGCCACATGAACAGAACTCTCTTCTCAGCCTGAACCCGAAATGACAGGGAGATGGCCATGACCACACAATCAACGCTTGGCTCTGGCTCTGGCTTGGTGTCCCTGGTCAAGCACACATCTTCTAGGAGTCTCAGAGTCCCCGGTCATCAGAGAGGAAGCGTTTTGATATTCTAACCACACCAATTACGATTTACTTGACTCTTCTTATGAGCCATATACAAAGTAGCATACGGACTTTCTCTCAATTCTCCCAAATGACCTACCGACCTGTGTTCCATCTTTTATCAATCTTACAATACCCATTTTACAGATGAGAGAACTGAGACTTGAGGAATGATGTAGCTTATAAGCCGGGTCGGATAAGGTCTTGTGATGACCTTCGGACCCTCTGCTCTTAACCACTCTGATTCAGTATATCGGGGCTCTAAAGAGACTCGGCTATGTTTCCGCCTCTCGAGACTGGTACCTCCTCTGACTCTTGGTAGGAAATCCAGGGTAGGGGTGATGCGGTGCTTTCCTTTCTTTCCTGAAACTTGTGTCATCAGAAAAAGTTACGAGACAAACTTCCAGGCCTGTTATCTCTTTGGCCAATGCCTGTGCCTGAGTATAAGCAGGTGGAGGGGTTCCCTGGAGGCCACCGGGTATCAGATCACCTAGACCTGGTGGTCGTGAGTCATCTGACATGGGTGCTGGAAACCCAACCTGGATCCTCTGCAAGAGCAGTCAGCCCTCCTAACCACTGAGCCATCTCTGTCGGCCCTACCTGCTAATGTCTAACACCAGAACCATACTTTCAGCGGTGGTATTTGCTTGAAGTTCGGTGTTGGGATTTTTTTCTGTTATGGAATATCAACTATCGGTTTCATCATCAGCTAGTGGTAGATGGCACCTAAGAAACTTTGAAAATAAGCCTTTCATTTTAGTACACACTTAGAGCAACCAGACGGATGCACAGGGAGCGAGGAGGCCCTCAGCTCCCTCCATCCTGAATATCAACCACATTACTGGGGTACATTCGTCATGAGCAACGAAACAATATTGATACATTGCTTTTAAGCCAGCCCAGATCTGACTCCAATTGCAAAGAACTGGATTCTATTTAATGTCCACACTCTGCTCCCAGCTCTCATGGCCGAGGCCACCTTGCACCGGTGTCCTGTGTCCTCCTCTCTCCCTAGCTGTGAGGTCTCAGATCGTGATCACCTTGGCTGTCCTGAGGCGTGCTTTGTAAAACGTCCCTCGGCTGCAATTTCTCATGTCTCGACTGGAGCTCTGGGTTTGGGGAAGAAGGATGACAAAGCCAAAGTGCCCTTCTCCTCCCAAACCCAGGATACCACGGTGACCTTGAGCACCAGGCTAAGGCAGTGCTTACGTAGATTCCCCCGCACTGGCAAGTAACACGGCCGCCCCCTGCATGCGAGACTCCGCCCACTTCGGGATGGGACTGTGTTGCTGCCTCGTTCAGTAGTCAAAGTCTACATGAATTATTTGTGATATGCCTTTGCGGATCTTTTCATACATGTTTACTGATTCAATCATTTATGTCAGTGTGACTTGTGGATATTTATTTTATACATTAGGCTATGATTTGGTGCGATATTATTTACTTTGTTGTTGAAATGTTCCGTGTTTGAGCCTCGGGGGCTCCTATTCGGCTCCACGCTGTTTTGAGATGCCCTCACGCACCTATTAATGGAGGCTTTAAAAAGCAACAATTTATTTCATGGCACAAATGTTCTGGGCTCATCTCGTATATTTCCCCACTCCTCGTAGAATCACCACTTCCCCAAAGGGCTTGTCATCTGGCCCCTGTTTGACCTACGGGTCCACAGATCATGCTGTGACTTTGGAAAACCAGGGAACCTTTGGGACTGCGACCTCCCCAGCAGAGTGAGTTTCTGGAGGCAGGCCTTAAAGTGATACTCCCTTCTGGTTCCGGTGGGAGCTGTGTGAAACCATGGCAACATGTTGCTACCTCCTTCCACCCTCCGATGGACCATATGCTTAACCTTCCTTCCTCTAAGACGCTTCACACAGGTCTTTCGTCACAGCAGCAAGAAAAGGAACTTCTCTCTCCCTTTCCCCACCCCTGTCTCTCCCTCCTCTTCCTCTCCTCTCTCCTTCTCCTTCTCCCTCTCCATCCATCTTCCCTCTCTCTCTCACACACACATACACTCACACTTAAAATTTTAAAATGCTTTGTAAACAAGGGGACCAACTGAAGAAAAGAGTCATTTAATATTAAAACTACGATAGCCAAATTGTATTTTGCTTTTTTTTTTTTTTTTTAGGGTGGCATGAGAAATCAGTTTCAACGTTTCTAGGCCCTCTTGCTTGCTAAACACCATAAAAGAGGTGCAGGATCATGATAAAATATGTTCAGGGATGCTGTAGGCAGCACATCCATAGACTGTATATTAAGCTGAGTATGACTTCATGGTGATGTCACCAACGTGTTACCACCTGGATCAGACTCCAGTTTGCAAATGAATATGCTTTTGAGTAGCCTTGTAAATTAAAACCCACATCACATGAAATTTAAAACCCAAAATTATTTGTACTATTTCAAAGATTTTTTTTTAGTATCTTTGATTAGATGGAGGAATATTTTCTTTTCGAAAATGGAAAACATGAATCACATACCTGATTGGAACTTTCTTTCCTACTCAGAGTTACGGGAAAATTTTAGGAAGTATAATATGTGCGACCAAGCACGTGGCTCTTCTTGAAGAACCTGTTTGTATAAGTTGACAAGGCGCATTGCGCTGTTGGCCCTGAAACAAGAGTATTCTAAGGGATCTGGACTGGGAACCTTGTACTCAACAGCTCCAGAGTCCCAGCCACAAGCTTAGCGAGAGCACTGTGCAAGCACCGGGGACACCAGGGCACCCAGGGGAAACCAGACCATCACCTCGAAGTCCGGACCCATCCCCGAACCTGCATTAGTGCTCTGCCCTGTTGATTTTCCCCAAACACGGCAGCTGTGCCTCCAGCGACTGAATTTCTAACATCTCCGAGTTGACCCTGTAGGTAAAGCTGTTTCCTTACCTATTAGCGCATTGTGCAAAAAAAAAAATGGCTTTTTAGGAGTCCACTGGGCTTTGACTGAGATGCTGCGGAGGGCCTACTGCTGTGTCGTGTTGTCATGGACACCCTTAGTACCCGTGGGAGGCAGCTCTGCCGAGGTCCTCCACCGTGTGTGCAGGGCACTGGGAAGGCACTTGCCCCACCTCATCCCCGCTGTCTTTAGAAGACAGCACCCTGATGTGGGTGCAGGATGGAACAACAGTTATCAGGTGGTCACATCTACTGGGAACAAATCTACAGGTAGACCGCACATAGTGGGGAAAATTCTAGAAAGTTTCACAACCCAGAGTGTGTTTTAAATTACATGCTTAGCACCATGAAGAATCCATGTGAATGTAGTAGTATGTGGACTCCCTCCGACTCT
Source organism: Microtus ochrogaster (assembly GCF_000317375.1). Taxonomy (NCBI): domain Eukaryota; kingdom Metazoa; phylum Chordata; class Mammalia; order Rodentia; family Cricetidae; genus Microtus; species Microtus ochrogaster. Next base: position 950,467 of record NW_004949130.1, read on the forward strand.
TCCGGTCTTCCAGCCTCTCTGGAAGACCACTGTCTACCTGGAGCCTCATTTATTACTCTGTGTTTAACCTTTGGTGGTGGTGTCTGTGCTGAACATGAAGTACAGTTATCTCCTGCTGTGTTCTGAAAAATATAGTACAACAGACATTGATATACTGCCTTGATTGTATTTGCTATTTCTTAAAGACATGTCTCATTTTTAATTACATGTGTGTCTCTGTGTGGGTGTGGGCATGAGTGCAGTGCCCGTGGAGGCCAGAAGAGGGCATCAGAGTCTTTGAGTTTGGTGGCATAGGTGGTTGTGAGCCACCTTTTATGGGTGCAAGAGCAGCAGGTACTCTTAAGGTCTCATAGTATTTTAATAACCTAGGCATGATTAAAAGTATCTGAAAAGTCATATATAGTGGTACATGTTTATAGTTTAAGATATTGGGGCATGAGGCAGGAGGATCACCATAGGTTCAAGGCCATCCTGGAGCCAACTGCCCTGGATGTTCATACTCTGCTGTAGCTGCAGCCAAGTACCTGGCAGAACCTAAAAGGCGAATGATGTATTTCCGGTCTCGGCTTGAGTCCATCACTGTGCGGATGGCATCGTAGAGCCCCAGTGTTCACCTTACAGTAGACAGGAAGCAGAGGATGGCAGTCACAGAAGGGGCCAGGCAAGCCTCTGAGGACACTCCCCCATAACCAACTTCCTGCTAGAAAGCCCCACCATCCTCAGCTCCACTGCCTCCCCAGGCTCTAGTCAAATTACGGGTCCGTCAGTGGATCCGGCCACCGATTAAGCCAGACCACTCACGGCCTCATTGCATCCGGACATCCCTTCAAAGACATGTTCAGCGGCATGCTTGCTCTTCTTGGTGTCTCTCAGTCCATCAAACGGACACTCAAGACCCACTGTCACACCGAGGACAGAACCCATATTCCAATAGTGTCCCACGTGCTCAATGCAAGGATCTGATGGTCTTCTGGAGAAATTTTTGGGCTCTGTGTCCATGCAAGTTTGCTCCCCCCCACCTCTCTCATACACACACACACACACACACACACACACACACACACACACACACGTACACACTTCCATTGTGTCTATAGACTACCTCCTGGAACATGTTTGTGGAGAATCCTCTGGCAAAAAGTGCTTGTAGACAGTGTCCAGAGTGGTCAGACAGTTGAGTACATGTTTAGCATCAACTTGACCCCCAATCTTTTCAGCTCAGGCTTCTATGCCTGTGAAAGGGGAAGCCATCTTGCTGCCAATCCTGCCTCCTGCTGTGTGTGCGAGAACCAACGAAGGCAATAACTTTGAGCATACACTGAAGAGTGCTCTCATTACTGGATGCCAGGGGCTGATCACCCACTTGCCACCCAACCCCCACTCTCTTCCTCTGCCCCACATCCAAGAGAAATCATCAGCTCAGAAGGTGTGGAAGCACCAGACCTCAGCCTTCCTTAGAGCCGCTGCCATGGCTGAGCTGTAAGTAATGGACGGCCCCTCAAGGGCAGGCATTTTCCTCTCCCCCTTAGGTGCAGGGAAGGAATAGCTATTTCCATCGGAGCAAGTAAGAAAAATATCTCATTCCCTCACTTTCACTATAAACAATGTACTGCTTGCTTTCTCCTCACCCCTCTTGACCCTCCACACTGTATACATATTTATATATTATTCATAGTGGATTAAAAATGAATGTATTCTTTACCACGGCTCTACAGCGCAGTGACAATACAAATTAACGTATGATGTACTTACTTTTCACACGGCAGTGATGGGAAACGTTGATGGCCTCCAAGCGAGAGGTACAGAGAAGAGAGTGGGGGTTGACGGGGGCCATCTCGCACCATTCCGATGTGGGGCTCCAGCTCCAGCAGACGAGGACTGGGGTGTCTTAGGCTGCTGTGATGCTGAAGAACTAGGAAGGGCTGGTTACTTCCTTTTTCTCAAGGGATAATGTCCCCGTGGCCTGTGAGCACCAACACTTCCCTGTCTTCAATCTTGAGTTTCCCTGTTCACTTGTTCTAGAATCCTCCACTGACCCACTGCCTGTGCCTGGCCCAGACTCAGACCAGCTCTCTTTTTCCTCAATGGTCTTGTGTTTCTCCTCCCTCTCTGCTTCTTCTCTTATATGCGTCTTTCATATCTTCCCCTGCTAGAAACATACCGATGTCCGTGATGTGCTTGTGTCATGCTGTGGTGGCTAACAGCAATGATCAGAAAGAGCAAATGAGACCCCTCCTCCCCTATAAAACTCCAGGGTCCCTGTCCCCATGGGGTTGCCAGTCTTCTTGGAAAGGGGCAGTCATGGCCGCTTTACTTGTTCAGCTACCAATGTTAGAAGTGGTACTGAAGTAATGTATCTCACAGCCACCATGGTGGTCTTGGGATAATCAAGATTCTCCAGAAGCAGAGGTAGTTAGGCTGAAGGTTTAGTTGAATGCAGAAAAGGAAGAATTCCACCTGGGGACAGTGGGGAAGGTCTGTGTAAAGGCCCTGTGGTAAAATGGAGCAGGGAACAGCTGGAGACTAGAGAGACATCCTATATTGGCCAGAGGGTAGCAAACTGGAGGGTGGGGGAGAGAAAGATGGAGAAATGACCTCCTGGAGGATTTAGTGGAATCCCACTGGTCTTAGAGCAAGCCACACTGTCTCACAAGGCTGTTTGCACTCAGGCTTTCTCCAGTCTTGCCATCTTCCTGAGTTTCTTCTAGCAAAGGTTCCTGTGCTCTGAAAGGACCCTTGCTAGAAATGGAATGCCGTACTTCATCCCAATGAAACCCATCCACCGACATCGGCTCCTCTGAACTTGGAAGATCTCACTTTCGCAGTTGTGGAGCCAGAGAACTGAAAGATCAAACAATGGACCAAGGTCATAAAGGAGGCACTTTTTTTGACTTGGTTAGCCGCATGCCCACAAAGGTGGGAAGCGGGAGTATGACTCCAAACTCATTACCAGACCTAAATCTGTCATTTCTAAGATGAGAACGGCATCAGGAAGACAGTGAAGGTGTCAGAGCAAGGGCTTTGGCATTTGTACCTGACCACAGACTATCCCCAACATGGGACACTGCCCAATGGGACAACCCTAGAGATTGGCGTGTCTCGTGGGAACTGACGGATGAAACCCTTAGTCTGAGGTTTAGACCCGTTGGACCAACTGTCCTTTTAAGTCTTTATCTGCTCTCCATGGGCACCTGTGGACCCCAGAATCACCAGTTTATCATGGTGGTGTGGGCATCTTGGACAGTCTTTGATCCCATTTTAAACAGATGGAAGCTTGTAGGCGACTGAGGGACTGCCCTGTCACCCCAGGCATGAACCAACTTTACCTCTGTCAGTAAGACACTCATCTGTATATGAAAATTTTGTTCTCTCTAAATCTACCTCAGTGACAATTTACCTCAAGTAGACTGGTGCCTCCCAGCCCCTTCCTTTGCCCAACCATTGTCCCTGAATGTACACAGTCATGTGTTCTGTTGTGTTCTCTGTGGTTAGTTCGGAACCCTTGCTGACATTCTCTTATCCAAGCACAGCAGACGTCAGCATGCATGAGTCTGTTCCATCTAAGGGTCTTTGAAGGGGCAGATGGGCGATAGAAACTGGGATGTGGCTTGATTCAGAAATTGATGGAGTGTCCAAAAATGGCTTAAGCAATGACACCTTTAGTTTGAGGATCAAGGATCTGACCACCACAGGCTAACCTTTACACTTACCTTTGATGTTTGACCAACATCTATTCTGGTATAGCATGACTTCTTAAGCCTCCCACTATCTGGTTTACCTTTGGCTACCTCTACTAGCTTTCTTATATCTACTTATCGATAGGTACTCAGATCTACCTGTGTAGGGAATGGCACCACCCACAGTGGGTCAGTCTGTACTACATCAATTAACATGTCCACAAGCCAGTCTGATGGAGGCAATTCCTCGACTGTGGTCCCTCTACTTGAGTGACTGTTGTTTGTATGAAATTGACAGCTAAAGTAACCAGGGGAATCCTTGCACAGACTTAGAGTGCATTGTATCCATTGGAAACTTGGTTGCAGGTTGGCTGAATCTTAACTTCCCCATCTGTACAATGGAGACAATATGACCTCTTGGAAAACCCCCTATGAAGTTCAATTCTGAGGACAAATGTGCAGAACTAACTATAAAGAACCATGGAGTGAAGCTTTTGGGAGCTTTAACTGCTTCTATAAATTCCTAGTTTCAAGACTACAGAAAGACAGAGTTCTTGCAGGTCTAGCACTGCTCATGTCTCCCTCTCCAACAAATGCATTCTGAGCTCCAGATGCATTTACAAACAGATTCCACTGCACCAGAGTTAAAAAGCCAACCCAATCCAATAATGGGTTGACCAGGGAAGTGTTGGAATCTGCTAGAATAATCAATCGTTCATCATCTTTGTCTCTACCAAGAACTCAAGATTCAGAATGTAACCATAGGATCAAATCATGATGAATATTTAAAAAAAATCGATTAGTGGAGGAAAGGGAGCTAAGTGCTTTTGTGTCAAGTTGGCCAACATGCAAAGACACTCCTTACAAACCGAGGTGATAGTCAAGGCTCTCTGTGTATTGTGCTACAGCTCAGATGGCATGGCCTCTGAGGTGACAGGGTTTGAAGGGAGGGTAGCGTCCAAGGGTTGGAGACCAGGATCCCCAAACAGAGTAGTTCTTAGCAATGCTCGTAGGTGACGTGATGAAAGGCTTTGACTGTTCAAGAAAAATGCTCCACCCGTGGGAGGCTCCACAAGGCCCTGGAGACTGAGCCTGACTCATGAACTGAGCCTGCGTTTGCTCGGTTTGTCCATGGGTCTGCTGGCCTCTGTGATACCAAGCATTTTGTTTTAAGATTGTCATTGGTCTGTTATTTGAAGTTCTTCTATCCCCAAACTTGCCATGCCATGGTAATGACCATTAATTATAATAAATACATTAGTGACGTTAACGGATCTATGACGTCTCCCTCAGCCGTACACTGCCATAGAGCTGTCCCCCCTTGGGGAAACATCAGCATACCACAGAGGCTGGGAAGTTCTAGGTGACGTTTGAAAGTGTTTCTCAAGTTTCCCCTTGTTTCCTTTCCCTCGGGATTCTGTGTTTTATTTAATTTAAATAGTTATTTTTAATTATATGTGTTTGGGTTTGTGCCTGTGAAAGTCAGAAGAGGGGGTCAGATGCCCTGGATTACAGGTATTCCTGAGTCTCTGGACATAGGAACTGGGACTTGATCTTGGATCCTCTGAAGCAGCAGAGCTCATGCTTAACGGCTGAGCCATCTGCCAGCCCCTGCCCCCAAAACTCTTTGGGAAGATCTTCAACTGTTCCTTCGTCAACAGGCACCAGTGCTGAGTGGACCTTTCTCAGGAATTTTAAGTAGTTTTCCACTTCTAAGTATGAGTCTTTTTTTGGCAAGCGCTGGACATACCTTTAGTTTATGCAGGGATGGTGACTTCTTGAGTAGAATCATTAAGTTTTAGGGTCTCAGTGTAATTTTGATTGTTTGTGCACTATCTGATGAACTTTGCTGATGCTCAGTTAGGTCCCATTTGGAGTCCCAACAAGGGAGGAGAAGTAAACACACTGTGGCTTCTCCAGTCATCTCCTCAAGGACAGTGTCTATCAGAGTCTATGATAGTCTTCTTGCTATGACAAACTACCCAAGGTTGAGTTCTAGATAAAGAAACGAGGTTTACCTAACTGACAGTTGTGGAGATCTGAGAGCACAGGGCTGACTTCTGTTTGCCTCTGGTAAAGGCCGCTAGCTCTGTCACAACACGCGGGACAGCAGCATGGCAGGGACATACCCATGAAGTATTAATCACACGACAGATGAGAAGAATTCAGATGCAGGGTTCATAACCCATGTTCACAGAAGCTGACCATGATCCCATAATCCCTCCCAAGAAGAGCATCCTCAGTGACCAGACCAAATGCCATACGACTCTGTCTCGTAAAAATTCCATCACCTTGCAACATTGCCACACTGGGTACCAGGTTCACCATGTAAGAGCCCCTGGGGGACACACTCCAGTATAATCCAAACTACAGCAGCATCCCAAGGGAGCTCACAGTCTACCAGCTTTCTACATGCTGAAGAACAAGGGCCATTTGCATCCCCTGGACAAACAGCCATCTACAGAGGTATCCATCTCATGTGAATGGAGAAGGAATGTATCTGTGGATGGGAAGGGAGCCAGTGGCCGTCGGGAGGTGCCAGGGACGGGAGAGGTTAATGGTGAACGAATGTGATCAAAGTACACGATATGCATGTATGAAAACCTCATCGTGAAATCAATTAGCTCGTGCAATTAATATATGCTAATAATAAAAAGAAACGCTAGTCTCACATCTCCCGCTCAGGGCCTTCTCTGTTTCCATGGGAAGGTGGCCAAGCCCCGAGGGTAGAAGCAGCCAGCAGAAACACAGGCAGGAATCATGCTGGTGCTACAGTCCCTGCTGCTGCTCTGTGTTCTTTCTCTGCAGCATCTTGGGAAGGGCAGAAGGTAAATGCAATCTTTTCTGGGTTTCCTCCCCACATCTGCGAGTTTGCAGACTGCTTTTGCAGATGGCAAAACTGACCGCCCGAAGCCTCATATTGCTGCATCCATAGGAACAAAAGCAAGCGGTGGAAATTCTATGCAAGATCTGTAGCCATCCCTTCAGACCCAGACCAGATGAAACAGGGAGACAGCGAGGGCTGTAGGACACTGGATATCCAGAGGCTGTGGCTCCACTCCAGGAACCTTGGGCCTCCCCCAAGGGATCCAGTTCATAGTGAAACAGATCATGTCCTTTTAAGAGAGGTGGTTCAGACAGGGTGTGGAGACTGGGGACTCGAGCTGTCTGCATGGACCCAGATAGGATGCTCTGATAGGGACTGGAAAACCCCTTGGGCTAAGCCCTGAGTGTCCTGGTGAGTCCTACAGGATTGGTAGCCAGCAAGGATGGTGGAAAAGAATGATGTACTGTTTTCCAAGTAGCCTTCCTTTACTGGGGGCACAGGGAAGGTGGGCTGTATGGTCCCACGTCACAGTCCAGGCAAAAGCTACAGCATACCACAACCGGTTCTACGTGATAAAGAGAGGGGACCACTTGGGCAGGAGGAGTCAACCCTGGCTCTGAGGGAGGGGAGAAGACACTGCCAAAGTCCACTTAGAAAGAAGCAGAAGAGCCAAACTAGGCTACAGGGAGGATCAAGCCCTCAGGAGATGGAGGCAGGGGCATAGAACCTGAACTATATAGGGAGAACTGGATTGAAAAACAGCCAAAGAAACGGACAAGGGAATCAAGATAATATCACTGAGCAAATGTGCTGGTGTAGGCCTGGTATGGGGCACAGGCCTGGTGTGGGGG